>NW_023217703.1:98621-114855 GCF_002007445.2 Ailuropoda melanoleuca
TTTTAAAAAAAAAAAATATTTTTTAATTCCAATATAATTAACATAAGGTGTTATATTAGTTTCATTGCATAATTTAACAATTCAACAATTATTTATTTTTTTAAAGTAGGCTTCATGTCTNGGTTTTGATTTGCACTGAAAGGCACCAGTTTTTAAAAAAAAAAAATATTTTTTAATTCCAATATAATTAACATAAGGTGTTATATTAGTTTCATTGCATAATTTAACAATTCAACAATTATTTATTTTTTTAAAGTAGGCTTCATGTCTAGCATGGAGCCCAATGTGGGGCCCAAACTCATGACCCCAAGATCAAGACCTGACCTGAGACCAAGAGTCAGACACCTAACCAACTGAGCCACCCAGATGCCCTATAATTCAACAGTTCTGTACATTTCTCAGTGCTCGTCATAAGCTTACACCCCATTACCTATTTCACTTGTTCCCTGCCCTCCTCCCCTCTGGCAACCACCAGTTTCTTACCTGTATTTAAGAGTTGTTTTTTTTGGGGCGCCTGGGTGGCTCAGTCGTTGAGTGTCTGCCTTTGGTTCAGGGCATGATCCCAGAGTTCTGGGATCAAGCCCCACATCAGGCTCTTCCACTGGGAGCCTGCTTCTTTCTCTCCCACTCCCCCTGCTTGTGTTCCTTCTCTCACTGGCTGTCTCTCTCTCTGTTAAAATAAATAAATAAAAAATCTTTTAAAAAAAGAGTTGGTTTTTTTGCTTGTCTCTTTTTTTTCTTTTTTCATTTGTTTTATTTCTTAAGTTCCACATATGAGTGAAATCATATGGTATTTGTCTTTCTCTGACTGGCTTATTGCATTTAGCATTATACCCTCTAATTCTACCTATGTCATTGCAAATGGCAAGATTTCATTCCTTTTTATGACGGAGTAATTTTGGTATAAGTACCACATTTTTATTCATCTACCCATGGACATTTGGATTGCTTCCATAGCTTGGCTACTGTAAATAGTGCCACAATAAACATAAGGGTGTGTATATCTAATTCAAAAAGATACATACACCCCTATGTTGACTGCAGCATTGTGATACAATAGCCAAGATATGGGAGGCACCAGTTTTAACTTAGGAAAGAAGTGTTTTATGACTGATTTAGGAAAATACTTCAGCAGCCTTTTTGGTTATGAAAGGCAAAGCCCAGAGCATAGCCTGGAATGGAGAATTGGAGACAAAAGAAGCTAAACTGCTCAAATAATAAAATCATCTGAATTTCTGATTTTCACCTGGTGCCTGAAAAATGCATGGTGGAGGCCTTGAGATGGGAACACGATACAAGAGCTGGGAGAATGGCTGTGTGGGGAGGAAGTTGACCCCAGCCTTCTGGCATCAGAAGGCTCGTAAGATGGATCATCAGTGCTATCTGGCATTTGGGGTTCTCTGGTATTCTGTGATATGCTCTAATTCCAAACCCATTCAATGCCCAAGTCCTTAGTCCATACCATAGCCTAGATAGTTTGTAAATAACAGAAATGCTTGCTCACAGTTCCAGAGGCTGGAAAGTCCAAGATCAAGTCAGCATTGTTAGTGAACCCAAGTTTGGCTGCATGTCACCTGAAAGATCATCATGGAAGAGATGAGTTTCGATTGGAAAGGAATTTGAGCTTTATTCAAGAGGCCAGCAACCTGGGAGAAGGTGGGCTCCTGTCCAAAAGCCAACTCTGAGGTTTCTGCCTGGCCCAGGCATTTTTAAAGGGATTTAGGGTCGTTCATCAGCAAAGGGGGTGCAGTGGCCTGCAACATTTCTTCATCATGTGCAGACTCCATGCCAGCTACAAAGGTTGCTTCAGTGCTCTGGGGTTGTGCAAGGGGATCTGGTTCTTGTTCCATGATGTGCAGGAGTCCTCTGTTCTTTCTGCAAAGGAAGGCATGCCAAGGGAGGTCAGTAAAGTCATTTGTGTGACCTAAAAGAAAGACAAACATTTTGGTAAAAAAAAATTGCTAGGCTGATCAGAAAACCAAGGTGGCTTCCAACAGACTTGCTGACCTCTGTGGCCTGGGAAAGTTCTGGTTCTCATTCCTTAAGGTGAGCGGCCTGCAAATCTCAAAGCAAGGCAATTAGTTCTGTTAGAGGTCAAGGGCCTTTGTCAGCAAGTAAGGCGTGTGCTCACTTGAAGCAAGTTCCCCCTTAAGCCCAGAAGGAGTGCTGTTAGGGCATCATGGTCATTTTCTGGTGAGCGCTGCCTTCCTTGTTCATAGCTGGTGCCTTCTTACTTTGTCATGGTGGAAGGGACAAGGGAACTCTGTGGGATCTCTCTTTTTTAAATTTAATTTAATTTTTTAAAAGGTTCTATTTATTTGAGAGAGAGACTGAGAGAGAACACGAGCAGAACAGAGAGAGGGGGAGAAGCAGACTCCCAGCCAAGCAGGGAGCCCAGTGTGGAGCTCAATCCTAGGATTCTGGGATCATGACCTGAGCTGAAGGCAGATGCCCAACAGGCTGAGCCACCCAGGTGCCCCTGTGGGATCTCTTTTGTAATCCCATTTATGAGGGCTCCACCTTCATAACCTAATCACCTCCAAGGCCCCACCGCCTAATGCCATCACATTGGGGGTTAGGATTTTAATATATGGATTTAAGGGGCCACAAACATTAAGACCATAGCAGGGATTATGCACAATAATGCATAATAGGGGCATCTTGGACAATAAAGGAAGGGGGGTCGTGTCAGATGTTTGAGGTGATTCAGCCTAAACCTATAACCCTGACCTCAGGAGTGTTGAGGAAATCACCAAGGGTAACAGGAAAACATATGGGAGAAGTTCTGAACAAGAAGTGAACATTAGAAGAATCACTGGAGAGCTGCAAGAAGGCTCAGGACATCCAATGGTGAAGACCCAATGAATTCTGCTCTTGCCTGCCCAGGGTCTATTCCCCTCCTACCAGCTATAGCAGGTGACCTGTGGGGGGGTGGGGGAGGGGCAGAGTCACCATCCTTCCAGGTTTTTAAGGTAACACACCTCATTCCTAGCACCACCAGTGACCACGTGTCCCAGACGTGACCAATCAGCATCAGCCATCCCTCTGGCTACAGTGATTGGTTCAGAACCTGGAGCATGTGACTCAGAGCTAGACCAATGGGAATTATACCCAAGCCCCCCCTTTTTTTTTGCCTGAGTTGTTGAAGGCCATTTTGTGTCTCTGCTGGGATGATGAAGTCAACACGGAAGGAAAGAGCTGTGAGAGGACCACGGTGATGGAAACGGTGGAAGTCTCATGACACTGAGCATCTAGCCCGGGACTCCTGGGCTACATTTTGCAGTCAGGTGGAACTCACGTGCAGTCACGCAGTCACGTAAGCCAATCGATTTCATTTTTTTTCGTTAGCTTGTTTGTTGAGTTGGGTGGCTGTCATTTTCACCCAAAAGGATCCTGACACGTGGTGGATCCAGAGAAACCTGAGTGGAAGAAGAAGTACTGCAGTTACCTGAGCAAACGGAATGGCTGTCTCTGTTGTTCACCTGTCCGGTCAGCTAACACAGCCATGTGCTCTCTCGCCTCCTCCCTCTGACAGGGGCAATTCATGGCAGTGTGTGTTGTCATCAAACAGGGATTCCCCCCGACCCAGGGATCCTTCATGTCCTTTAGACTCTTTTTCTTGTTTGGGCTTTGAAGATTACATTTTGAAAATGTTAAAGCTCTGGCAGAAGTGGACTGTCAGATTGATGACAAGGGACTGGCTTCCAAAAATGTTATGTATTTTAAAATACAGCTGCAAAATGTATATTTTCAGCTACATTTTGAGCAGAGAAGCAAAGGTCTTCTCCTGCACCATTTGTGCCTTCTGTTGTTGATGAAGGTCGCCTTTTTTTCTCCCTCAAACAGAATCATGTTTATGCTCTTGTGTCCTGAGACAGGGTGAAATTAGTTCTGTTCCCATTTTAAAACCATCAACTCTGGCAGCTTTTACCTTCTGCCCATCTGAGCACACCAAATTTGAGCACTTCTAAAGTTACATATTTTGTTTGACAGCAAATCACAACTGTATTCCAGAGACTTGTGTCCCTGGCCAGGGAGTTTTTGTGCAAATGAAGCTGCTACTTTGTTGTTGTTGCAATAATGTCCTTTCAGGAGATCCCTCCTACATTGTCAGTGGGAATGCAAGTTGGTACAGCCACTCTGGAAAACAGGCTGTTTTTAAAAAGTTAAAAATGGAGCTACCCTATGATCCAGCCATTGCACTACTGGGTGTTTACCCCAAAGATACAGATGTAGTGAAGAGAAGGGCCATATGCACCCCAATGTTCATAGCAGCATTATCCACAATAGCTAAATCATGGAAGGAACCGAGATGCCCTTCAACAGATGACTGGATTAAGAAGCTGTGGTCCATATCTACAATGGAATATCACTCAGCTATCAGAAAGAATGAATTCTCAACATTTGCTGCAACATGGACTGCACTGGAGGAGATAAGTCAAGCAGAGAAAGACAATTATCATATGATTTCGCTCATCTATGGAACATAAGAACTAGCATGATTGGTAGGAGAAGAAAGGGATAAAGAAAGGGACAAAGAAGGGGAATGAAGCATGAGAGACTATGGACTATGAGAAACAAACTGAGGGCTTCGGGGGGGGGTGGGGGAATGGGATAGACCGGTGATGGGTAGTAAGGAGGGCACGTATTGCATGGTACACTGGGTGTTATACGCAATTAATGAATCATCAAACTTTACATCGGAAACCAGGGATGTACTGTATGGTGACTAACATAATATAATAAAAAAATCATTAAAAAAAATAATGTCCTTTCAGAGTTTGTGTTAAGACCAGGAATTAACTCCGACAACAATAAAACATTTGGAATCTGCCACCAAACACTTTTTTCCCAATCTACAGGAAACAAACACAAGTTCATTTGTCTCATTGNTTGGAAAGGGCGCACTCTTGCCAGGGAGAGGGCAGGGTGGGGTAAAGGATCCTTGAAAAAATTACCCTGATATTTACATTAGCTGGATGCTCAGTATTTCCTTAGGGACTGTGGCACAAGTCCTCAAGACCCTAGTATTGACACTTCCACTGAACTGGGGACTGAAGGACACACTTAACTCTAGATCTGAAGGGGTTAAATGAGACATTTGTGATACAACAGAATTCACAAGGGATTGCTTCACACTTGGATTATGTGACTTGGAGCCACAGTTTTTTCTCTGTACATTCTAGGGTCTGGAAAACCGCCACGACCCCATCATTTTCCTTACCACATGCTTCTAACTTTCCTTTTGGAAAGTCTGTTTATTTTCCTCTCTCTGTACCCTGAACTGCTCCAGGCAAAAGTAGAAGGAGGTAGTTGCAAGCATAGATGCTTGAGCCAAGATGCTTGGGGTCGAGTTCTCACTCTGCTTCTTTCTAGCTATGTGACTTAACCTCTGTGGGCCTCAGGTCCCTTTTCTGTAAAATGGGTGTGATAACAGATATTCTGCCTTGTAGGGTTGTTGCAAAGGCTGAATGAGATGATGCTTCTGCATGGCGAGTACTTCCCAGACCTGGAACTCACTGCTGGGCCAGCAGTATGCTTCGTCTTCATCCAGACTGTGCAGTTCGTTATAGTAAGAATGTGAATTTGTACTGATGTGTGTTAGTTTCTATGTGATGACAAAGACTAAAAACACCATGTGTCTCACGTCTGCAGAGCGAGGCTTGATGCAAGTCCTCTAGGAGTCTAGTAATTTGGTAGAGTCAGCCCAAAGAGAAAAAGCGCTGCCTGTTCGAATGGCCTGTACATCTAGCAGGAGGGCGGGTCAGGATTAGCAGTGCAGTTGTGGAGACCTGCCTGTTCTCTCTGCCTTACTCAGTCCTTGAGCTCAGGCCCCAGAATATATCTTTCTCCACTAGGGGACAGGAATTTGGCAGACTGACTCAGGCTTTGAGCCCTTGTTTGGCTTCTCTGAATAAGCAACAAAGATGATATCCCATGCAATATTAGCAATGTTCTTTTACCAATTGTTATTCATTGTTTATGTGAAATTAAAACTAAATGAATGTCCTGCACCCCTGATGGAAGAAATTTATAGTCTAGTTAGAGAAATAAGACATTCACAAGTCACAAGAAAACCAAGTACAATAAGCTGAGCATCAGTAGGTCAAGGGTGGGTCGCCTGGGTGGCTAAGTCAGTTAAGCATTTGCCTTCCGCTCAGGTCATGATCCCAGGGTGCTAGGATCAAGTCCTGCATTGGGCTCCTTGCTCAGTGGGGAGTCTGCTTCTTCCTCTTCTCTGCCTGTTCTCTCTCTCTCTCTCAAATAAATAAATAAAATCTTAAAAAAAGGTCAAGGGTTGTGAGAATTTGGAGGTAGAAATTATTATATTAAATTGTAAATGGCCTGCTATTTTAGTACTGCACAAATACATGTGAAGTTACTAAGTGGAGAAAACAGGCTATTTTCAGTTTTTTGTGTTTGTTTGTTTGTTTTTTAGATCTTACCCATTCATTTGGCAGAGAGAGAGACAGCCAGTGAGAGAGGGAACACAAGCAGGGGGAGTGGGAGAGGAAGAAGCAGGCTCCCAGCTGAAGAGCCAAACGCGGGGCTCGATCCCAGAACTCCAGGATCACGCCCTGAGCCGAAGGCAGACGCCCAATGACTGAGCCATCCAGGCGCCCCCTATTTTCAGTACTTTTATTGTTTTCTTCCTCCCCTGGCCCTTTTGCGTACTCCACATTATTGCTCCACCTCCACATGACAGACATTTGAGAAAAATTTCCTGTTCCCGGGACTGTTCCAGGCACCAGGGGCAGAGTGGTGAACTAGATAGACATTGTCCTGCCTTCACGGAGTTCACAGTTTGGAGGGAAGACAGGCAACGGCAGGGAAACATCAAAGAACAGAATCACTTGCTATGGTAATGACAACTATAGGAGAAGGTGGGCTGAGTGTGGAGGCTGTGTCAGGGGCTCCAGAAAGGGCACTCTGAGGAACAGACACTTGAGTGGAGGCCTCAGTGGTGTATAGCTGCCTGCCATGCACATGCCCCAGGGAAAAGCATTGCAGGCAAAGGGAACAGTAAAAATCCTGAAGCAGAAAAACAACGAGGCCAAAGTACCTGGGGCATTATTACACAGGGTACATTTTCATTAAATAATAGCTTATTCTCCTTTTTTTCCTAATCCTTTTATTGAAGGGTGTATGTGTTTAAACCGAAATGGTTAAATGATAGGCAGCCAAAGAAAGAAAATAAAGCTAGGCATTGCAATAATCCACGAACTATTAGGTAGACTATAATGATTTTTAGGGTCCATTTTAAGCCCACTTTTCTAGGATGTATTTTCCAGAATAATTCCAGAATAATCGCAATCACTCATAATACATCATGTCATTTACATGCATTATCTAATTCAACCATCTACCGATGTAGAAGCAAATGCTCTTACTACCATCCCCATTTTACAGATGCAAACACTGAGACCCAGAAAGGTGATCTAATGGGCAGGAAGACTGAGATTGGAGGCCTTGTCACTATGCTGTACTACTTTTTTCTTTTTTTTAAGATTTAATTTATTTATTTATTTNGGGCAGGAAGACTGAGATTGGAGGCCTTGTCACTATGCTGTACTACTTTTTTCTTTTTTTTAAGATTTAATTAATTTATTTATTTAGAGAGAGAGAGCACAAGCCANAAGCAGGCTACCCTCCAAGCGGGGAGGCCAACACAGGGCTCAATCCCACGACCCTGGGATCATGACCTGAGGTGAAGGCAGACACTCAACCCACTGAGCCACCCAAGCCCCAGCTTCTTTCTACTTTTAAAGACAGCAGGTACCCATGGATATTAGGATGTGCTAATTGACCCACCATGAAAAATGAGTCAGGTCCCTGATCTTGGCTAAAGAGAAGCTTTCTCCTTCCTTCTTGCAGGCAGAGGTTTGTTGCACGCCCTACATTCCAGCATTTCCCAGGGCAGATATCTACAAAAGAACTCTGCCAGCCTAATGGTAATATTCTTTGTGGATGCCTAAACTCAGTATTATTGTTGTTTATTATTATTATTGTTGTTGATATTTCTTCTTATGTCATCTATAACAATTTTGAATTCTGTAACTCTGTGATTGTTGAATATGTGTCTTTCTAACTAGCATGGAAGTTATATGAGAGCAGGGGACTGAGAGGCATCTACTATATATATTTTTGAATAAATGAAGACAGTTCCCTTTGGGACATCCTGAGTTTGGATTGTTCCACTTAAAAATAAAACAATCAGATATTTTACCAGCAAAAATGCATTTATTTGGGATTAACAGAGATTACAATTCAGAACCTGCAAGCTTTGGCAAAACCATAGCCAAGTTCAACAAACAAAGGAGAGGGACTTATTTTATGGCAAAGAAGGAGGAAGTTGGGAGAGGTTGTTTTGAATGAAAGTCCATTGCAGAAAAGCAAGAATTGGGGGTGATGACAGGTTCTCATTGTCTGGGTTGCGGGGGTAGTCAATTTCTTGTAGGACATGCAATGTACATCTTTTCCTACTGGAGCCTGTAATTGATGATTCTTTCCTGTTGAGGATTCTTCTTTTGGGTCTGTAATTGACAATCCTTCCTGTAACTGACACTGAGTGCTGTGATTGTCTCTTCCAGCTTCCCCCGAGTTCACTTTGACAAGGCTTCTCTTTATTTTCACAGGCTATGACAATAGAGAGTTGAAAGAATGCTTTTCCATCTCTTTGCATCACATACCAATTGTGAGGTAAACAGTGTTAACCCCACTATAAATTAAGCCTTAAAAATGAGGTGTAGCGTTAAGCCAAACACTTAACTAAGCTCTGTTTGCTCATTGCTCATTTCTTAAGCAACCCTTCACTGCCTGTATTATGTTATTGTTCTGGACTCTGGGACACAGCAGTGAGCAAGAAAGAAATCGCTGCCTTGGGACACCTCACATTCTAGGGAGGATAGCAGGTACTCAGGAAATACAAAGTGTACATTAAATGTATAAGGTAAACAGGGATGAGTTATGAGGGAGGGGGGATGAAAGAAGGAACAAGAGTATGGAGAGTGTATGTATGTTGAGCGAGTGGGAGGGCACATATTGCATGGAGCACTGGGTATTATATGCAAACAATGAATCATAGAACATTATATCAAAAACTAAGGATGTACTGTATGGTGACTAACATAACACAATATAAAATTTAAAAAAAAAAAGGTTCAAAATGAAGTAAGTTTTGCTAAGAGAGCCACTCCAACTAGAGTGGAAACGAGGACACAGAAGTAATGCATCTGCACATCTCCTGTTTCAGTTTCCGAACACCACGAACTGTGGACTTCTGGCACTTGTAACTGCTCAGCTACAACTGGATCACCTCCTCCAACACAGCCTTCTACTTCGGACTGAACTAGAGACAATGTAACAACTGTTAGCGGCCAGCCCTCACCACAGTTCACCTCCTCCAACACAGCCTTCTACTTTGCACTGAACTAGAGACAATGTAACAACTGTTAGCGGCCAGCCCTCACCACAGTTCTTTCAAAACAAGTGCCTGTGTTTTTCCTTCATATACTTGCTCTCTCTGCTGAAAATAATGGGCACACCTGATTTCTCGCCAATCCTTGTCTCCCAGATGACAGTCCCTACTTCCCCAAATTGAGGTTTCAGGTGTTTTCCGACATTTACTCTTGATGGACACAAATGATGTGCAAATGCAGAGCCCACTCGAAGCTATTGATACATCATCAGGTTATGGAAATACCAGAGGAAACATGAAAATGACAAAGTACACTTCAAGTTAAATTGAGGTTCCTGAAATTGAATTGTTTCCATTTCAATCTTTTTGGAGGGGCACCTGGGTGGCTCAGTTGTTAAGCGTCTGCCTTCAGGTTAGGGTGTGATCCCGGAATCCTGGGATCGAGCCCCACATGGGGCTCCTCCACTGGGAGCCTGCACCTTCCTCTCCCACTCTCCTGCTTGTGTTCCCTGTCTCACTGGCTCTCTCTCTCTCTCTGTCAAATAAATAAATAAAATCTAAAAGAAATAAAAATTAAAAAAATAAATCTTTCTGGAAACTTTGGTTCACAAGAATCAGCTCTGGGTGTTATAAATATAATTTATGCTTTGANCCCATCCTTGTCTCCCAGATGACAGTCCCTACTTCCCCAAATTGAGGTTTCAGGTGTTTTCCAGCATCTACTCTTGATGGACACAAATGATGTGCAAATGCAGACCCCACTCGAAGCTATTGATACATCATCAGGTTATGGAAATACCAGAGGAAACATGAAAATGACAAAGTACACTTCAAGTTAAATTGAGGTTCCTGAAATTGAATTGTTTCCATTTCAATCTTTTTGGAGGGGCACCTGGGTGGCTCAGTTGTTAAGCGTCTGCCTTCAGGTTAGGGTGTGATCCCGGAATCCTGGGATCGAGCCCCACATGGGGCTCCTCCACTGGGAGCCTGCACCTTCCTCTCCCACTCTCCTGCTTGTGTTCCCTGTCTCACTGGCTCTCTCTCTCTCTCTGTCAAATAAATAAATAAAATCTAAAAGAAATAAAAATTAAAAAAATAAATCTTTCTGGAAACTTTGGTTCACAAGAATCAGCTCTGGGTGTTATAAATATAATTTATGNCACACAAGTCTGTGGGGATGGTGGAGGGCACAGAGACGGTGGGGACCGTGGTGTGCGCACAGCAGTTGGGAAGGCAGAGGAGACACAGTCGGTGGTTTTGCTGGTGTGCACCACCAACAACAAAAATCCTCTCAAAGGCATAAACTAAGAATAGTTGTTATCCAACATTTACCAAAGTGACAGCAATTACTTGATGATATTATTCAAAAATTAACTTCTTAAAAGTATCCATTTTATGACATATTTCATAAAGTTTTACAAAACTGTGCCAGAAAAATGATCTGTTTAGGTATCAATTGGGTAAAATGGCATGATTGCATTACCCCTAGAAGCAAAAGGACGGCTTCGTCATGTGTAAATTTATGCTGTTACTCATGGATTCTTTAATCCTCTTATGTTATATAAGTCATAAAATATTTTAAAGAAAATCGNCCACCAACAACAAAAATCCTCTCAAAGGCATAAACTAAGAATAGTTGTTATCCAACATTTACCAAAGTGACAGCAATTACTTGATGATATTATTCAAAAATTAACTTCTTAAAAGTATCCATTTTATGACATATTTCATAAAGTTTTACAAAACTGTGCCAGAAAAATGATCTGTTTAGGTATCAATTGGGTAAAATGGCATGATTGCATTACCCCTAGAAGCAAAAGGATGGCTTTGTCATGTGTAAATTTATGCTGTTACTCATGGATTCTTTAATCCTATTATGTTATCTAAGTCATAAAATATTTTAAAGAAAATCATTTTTATCTTTCTTGCCTAGAACTGCTTATTACCTCTAGCTTTCTGCCCACGGGGTTCTGAATTTTCATTTTGCAAGGGACCACACAGAGCATGTTGCTGGACCGGCAGATGGTTACAATGTATGTGGCNAAGAATAGTTGTTATCCAACATTTACCAAAGTGACAGCAATTACTTGATGATATTATTCAAAAATTAACTTCTTAAAAGTATCCATTTTATGACATATTTCATAAAGTTTTACAAAACTGTGCCAGAAAAATGATCTGTTTAGGTATCAATTGGGTAAAATGGCATGATTGCATTACCCCTAGAAGCAAAAGGATGGCTTTGTCATGTGTAAATTTATGCTGTTACTCATGGATTCTTTAATCCTATTATGTTATCTAAGTCATAAAATATTTTAAAGAAAATCATTTTTATCTTTCTTGCCTAGAACTGCTTATTACCTCTAGCATTTTGCCCATGGGGTTCAGAATTTTCATTTTGCAAGGGACCACACAGAGCATGTTGCTGGTCCAGCAGATGGTTACAATGTATGTGGCCCCCTGCATGACAGCTCTAGGGAGCGGATGGACAAGGGGTGAAACCAGCAGAGAGGTTTGGGCTCCAAACACTCAGAGTGCACAGACTGACCTCAGCAGCCAGAGGGTCCCACCCAGCTGGGACCTGCCTCATCTCATGAGTCCATGCAGGACACCCACTGCAAGAGTAGCCTGGCCCCCTGACCTGCACACACAGCACGGGAGGCCCCATCCAGTGGTGGGGAGGGCCCGCTGTCCACACAGAACTATCCACATTACACAACGGAAATTCAGGATGGAGGGCAGGAGAGAGGGAGGTCAATGCACGAAGGACCTTTATAATCTGAAACACAGGAGAAATCCAGTGTTTCCAAGAATGTTTTTCTACCCCCTTCAGAAAGGAAACTTGGAATCCAAATTAATGAAATTTATTGGAAAATGAGGGAGACATGTTTGCATACTTAGCTTGTGGCTCAGGCAGTCCTCCCCTGAGACATTAGTAAGTGTCACTCTTGGCTGCAACGGGCTCCCTGGAAGGAAAACAGGGACATCCTGGGGATCTTATTTATTTGAGAGAGCAAAAGAGAGCAAGACAGAGTGCACGAGTGGGGTGAGGGGCAGAGGAAGATGCAGACTCCCCACTGAGTGGGGAGCTTGATGCTGGGTTTGATCCCTGGAGTCCAGGAGCCTGACTTGAGCTGAAGGCAGACGCTTAACCCACTAAGCCACCCAGGAAACCCAGGGAAAGACTTTTTTAAACAGTGTTTTACTAATAAAAGTTTTATAGAGTAGCAGATGTAAAATGAAAATTTAAGTCTCCTATGTGTCCCCACCAGGGGTATCCTTTTTTTTGTTTTGTTTTGTATTTTTAGTTAGTTAACATACAGTACAGTATTGGTTTCTGGAGTAGAATTCGGTCATTCATCACTTACATACAACACTTAGTGCTGATCTGTGTCCTCTTTCATACCCATCATCCATCTACCCAACCCCGACCCACTTTCCTCTATCAATCCACAGTGTGCAGAGCTGCCTTGGGCTCTGAAGGTTCTAGCATGAGCCATCGCCATGGCAACCTGATGATGAGGCACAACTTCCCTTCCATTTCAACTGTCACTCTGTGAGCCAAGCCGTTGCAATTTGGTTAACAGGTGTGAAGCCCCCACGATGGGAAATCTGAACTGTTTTCTATAGGTATGTTCGCGTCGATTTTCTGAATACACTTCTCTCAAGTTGGCTGCCTCACTTTTAGAGAAATTTGTTTCTTTTTTAATTTTTTCTTTTCATTTCCACACTCCAATTTGTCCACGGTTTCAGTTGAAAATTTCTAGGTTTTCTGTATTAGTTAATTTTGATTTTTCAATGAAGCTGGCTTCCTTAAACAGCTTCTAAATTCAGAAAAGTGGACTGTTTCTGAATGTCAGTTTTGTCCATACTCACACAGAGAACACAGAGAATACACCACACTGCTCTCAGTGGGTCAGGAGGGTCTTGATGCCATCCCAGCAACCCGCGACAGGGAAAGGACTTCCAGGTCAACTCTGCTCACTGTAGATGACGAAATCTGAAAGCAAGTGTGACCAGTCCAAATCCAGAGCTTTACAGAAGGAGAAAAAAAACAGCGACTTTTGACCACCCCCCCGTGCCCCAACCCTGGGGCCCACGCTCCCCCTCCCTGCGCCCTAACCAGACCTCCACTCAGCTCCCTGCATTGCCTGCGGATCTGGACTGACGAACTCCTGGGACCTAACCCTAGCCCTAGGTCCGCTGCTGAGGCGCCCCTCCCAGGGGGCTATCAAAGCGGCTCTGGGGATTGGGGAAACCTAAACCCCAACGCCGGACTCCCTGCCGCCGCACAGCCACCCAGGCCCCTCGGGGTGCCACCGAGCATTCAGGGCGGGAGGATGGGCAGGGCCCCCCGAGCCCCCGGCGACTTTTTTTTTCTTTGACTTTTTTATTTTGATGTTTTTTTATTAGATTATGTTAGTCACCATACAGTACATCCCTGGTTTCTGATGTAAAGTTCGATGATTCATTAGTTGCATATAACACCCAGTGCACCATGCAATACGTGCCCTCCTTACTACCCATTACTAGCCTATCCCATTCCCCCACCCCCTCCCCTCTGAAGCCCTCAGTTTGTTTCTCAGAGGCCATAGTCTGTCATGCTTCATTCCCCCTTCTGATTACCCCCCCTTTCTTTATCCATTTCTTCCCCCNTCTTTATCCCTTTCTTCCCCTACCGATCCTCCTAGTTCTTATGTTCCATAGATGAGAGAAATCATATGATAATTGTCTTTCTCTGCTTGACTTATTTCACTTAGCATTATCTCCTCCAGTGCCGTCCATGTTGCAGCAAATGTTGAGAATTCGTTCTTTCTGATAGCTGAGTAATATTCCATTGTATATATGGACCACAACTTCTTAATCCAGTCACCTGTTGAAGGGCAACTTGGTTCCTTCCACGATTTACNCCGTCCATGTTGCAGCAAATGTTGAGAATTCGTTCTTTCTGATAGCTGAGTAATATTCCATTGTATATATGGACCACAGCTTCTTAATCCAGTCATCTGTTGAAGGGCATCTCGGCTCCTTCCATGATTTGGCTATTGTGGACAATGCAGCTATGAACATTGGGGTGCATATGGCCCTTCTCTTTACTACGTCTGTATCTTTGGGGTAAACACCCAGTAGTGCAATGGCTGGGTCATAGGGTAGTTCAATTTTTAACTTTTTAAGGGACCTCCACACTGTTTTCCAGAGTGGCTGTACCAACTTGCATTCCCACCAACAATGTAGGAGGGATCCCCTTTCCCCACATCCTCTCCAGCAATTGTTATTTCTTGCCTTGTCTATTTTTGCCATTCTAACTGGCATTCTATGGTATCTCAGTGTGGTTTTGATTTGAATTTCCCTGATGGCTAATGATTTTGAACATTTTTTCATGTGTCTGTTAGCCATTTGTATGTCTTCATTGGAAAAGTGTCTGTTCATATCTTCTGCCCATTTTATGATTTGTTTATTTGTTTCTCGTGTATTGAGTTTGAGAAGTTCTTTGTAGATCTTGGATACCAGTCCTTTATCTGTAGCATCATTTGCAAATATATTCTCCCATTCTGTGGGCTGCCTCTTAGTTTTTTTGACTGCTTCCCTTGGCTGTGCAGAAGCTTTCTATCTTGATGAAGTCCCACAAGTTCATTTATTCTTTTGTTTCTCTTGCCTTTGGAGATGTGTCATGAACAGTTTGCCTTGGCTGATGTTNGAAAAGTGTCTGTTCATATCTTCTGCCCATTTTATGATTTGTTTATTTGTTTCTCGTGTATTGAGTTTGAGAAGTTCTTTGTAGATCTTGGATACCAGTCCTTTATCTGTGGTGTCCTTTGCAAATATATTCTCCCATTCCGTGGGCTGTCTCTTAGTTTTTTTGACTGTTTCCTTGGCTGTGCAGAAGCTCTTTATCCTGATAAAGTCCCATAAGTTCATTTTATCTTTTATTTCTCTTGCCTTTGGCGATGTGTCGTGAAAAAGGTTGCTCTGGCCGATGTCATAGAAGTTGTTGCCTATGTTCTCCTCTAGGATTTTGATGGATTCCTGTCTCACATTGAGGTCTTTCATCCATCTGGAGTTTATCTTTGTGTATGATGTGAGAGAGCGGTCAAGATTAATTCTTTTGCATATAGCTGTCCAATTTTCCCAGCACCATTTATTAAAGAGGANCACCATTTATTGAAGAGACTGTCTTTTTTCCACCGGATGTTTTTTCCTGCTTTATCAAAGATTAGTTGCCCAAAGAGCCGAGGGTCCATTTCTGGGTTCTCTATTCTGTTCCATTGGTCGATGTGTCTGTTTTTGTGCCAGTACCATGCTGTCTTTGTGATCACAGCTTTGTAGTACAGCTCGAAATCCGGCATTGTGATGCCCCCAGCTTTGTTTTTCCTTTTCAACAGTTCCTTGGAGATTCGGGGCCTTTTCTGGTTCCATAAAAATTTAAGGACTCTTTGTTCCAGTTCTTTGAAAATGTCAACGGTATTTTGATTGGGATATCATTGAAATTGTAGATTGCTCTGGGTAACATGGACATTTTAACTATGTTAATTCTTCCAATCCATGAGCATGGAATATTTTTCCATCTTTTTGTATCTTCTTCGATGTACTTGAAGAGTGATTTATAGTTTCTAGAATACAGATCCTTTACGCCTCCGGTTAAGTTAATTCCAAGGTAACGTATGGGTTTTGGTGCTATTGAAAATGAGATGGATTCCGTAATTTCCCTTTCTTCAGTCTCATTATTTGTGTATAGAAATGCAAGTGATTTCTGAGCATTGGTTTTGTATCCCGCCACATTACTGAATTGCTCTATAACTTCTAATAGTTTGGGAG
>NW_023217703.1:114955-123103 GCF_002007445.2 Ailuropoda melanoleuca
AATGTACTGTTGGATTCTATTAGCCAGGATCTTGTTGAGGATTTTGGCGTCCATATTCATTAGGGAAATCCGTCTGTAATTCTCCTTTTTGTTGGGGTANGTAATTCTCCTTTTTGAGGGGGTCTTTGCCTGGTTTGGGGATCAAGGTAATATTAGCCTCATAGAATGAGTTTGGTAGCTTTCCTTCTGTTTCTATTTTTTGAAATAGCTTTAGGAGAATAGGTATTATTTCTTCTTTGAATGTTTGGTAGAATTCCCCAGGAAAACCGTCTGGGCCTGGAGTTTTATTATTTGGAAGGTTGTTTATCACTGACTCAATTTCTTCATAATTAATTGGCCTGTTTAAAAAATCAATTTCTTCCTGTTTCAGTCTTGGTAGTTTATAGGCTTCCAGGAGTGCCTCCATCTCATCCACAGTGTTTAGTTTTTTGGCATATAGCTGTTGATAAAAGTTTCTAATAATCCTTGCAATTTCAATGGTGCTGGTCGTGACCTCTCCCTTTTCAGTCATAATTTTAATAATCTCAGTCCTTTCTCTTTGTTTTTGGACAAGTTTTGCCAGTGGTCTGTCAATTTTATTGATTCTCTCAAAGAACCAGCTTCTAGTTATGTTGATCTGCTCTACTGTACACCTGGTTTCCAATTCATTGATTTCTGCTCTAATCTTGGTCAACTGCTTCCTCGTGTGTGGATTAGGCTTGCCCCTTGGTTGCTGTTCCAGTTTCTTGAGGTGAGAATATAGAAACTGCATTTTAGATTTTTCTATTCTTTTGAGTGAGGCTTGGATGGCTATGTATTTCCCCCTTAGGACTGCCTTTGCAGTATCCCATAGGTTTTGGACCGTTGTGTATTCATTCTCGTTGGTCTCCATAAATTGTTTAATTTGTTTTTTGATTTCCTGGTTTATCGAGTCATTCTTGAGCAGGATGGTTCTTAGTCTCCAAGTGTTTGAGTTTCTTCCAAATTTTTCCTTGTGGTTGAGTTCCAATTTCAGAGTGTTGCGGTCTCAGAATATGCAGGGAAGAATTTCAGTCTTTTGGTATCAGCTGAGACCTGTTTTGTGACCCAGAACATGGTCTAGTCTTGAGAATTTCTATGGGCATTAGAATAGAATGAGTATTCTTTGGTTCTGGGGTGTAGTGTTGTATATGTATCTATGAGGTCCAACTCATCGAGTATGGCATTCAAAGCTCTTGTTTCTGGGGCGCCTGGGTAGCGCAGTCGTTGGGCGTCTGCCTTCGGCTCAGGGCGTGATCCCGGCGTTCCGGGATCGAGTCCCACATCGGGCTCCTCGGCTGGGAGCCTGCTTCTTCCTCTCCCACTCTCCCTGCTTGTGTTCCCTCTCTCGCTGGCTGTATCTATCTGTATCAAATAAATAAATAAAATCTTTAAGAAAAAAAAAAAGCTCTTGTTTCTATGCTGATTTCTTGCTTAGGTGATCTGTCTATTGCTGATAGTGGAGTGTTGAAGTCCCCTACTATTGGCGTATTTATATCCATGTCTCTTTATTGTGGTTAAGAGTTGGTTTGTGTATCTTGCTGCTCCTCTGTTGGGGGCATATATATTTATAATTGTCATATCCACTTGTTGGATACATCCTTTAAGAATAATATAGTGCCCTTCTGTGTCTCTAACTGTAGTCTTTAGTTTAAAACCCAATCTGTCTTATATGAGAATTGCTAGCCCAGCTTTCTGTTGAGGTCCATTGGCATGAAAGATGGTATTCCATCCCTTTACTTTCAGTCTGAATGGATCTTTAGGTTCAAAATGAGCCTCTTGTAGACAGCAAATGGATGGGTCATTTTTTTTTTATCCAATCTGCCAGCCTGTGGCATNCATCCTTTAAGAATAATATAGTGCCCTTCTGTGTCTCTAACTGTAGTCTTTAGTTTAAAACCCAATCTGTCTTATATGAGAATTGCTAGCCCAGCTTTCTGTTGAGGTCCATTGGCATGAAAGATGGTATTCCATCCCTTTACTTTCAGTCTGAATGGATCTTTAGGTTCAAAATGAGCCTCTTGTAGACAGCAAATGGATGGGTCATTTTTTTTTTATCCAATCTGCCAGCCTGTGGCATTTTTATGGGAGCATTTAGGCCATTTACATTGAGACTGATTATTGAGAGATATGATTTTATTGATGCCATGTTGCCAGTAAAGTCTTTGTTTCTATAGATTGTGACTTTCTGTTCTGTATCTCTCTTGGGGCTTTTTTACTTTTCTAGAACCCCCCTTAATATCTCCTGTAGGACTGGTTTCATGGTTACAAAATTGGTCAATGATGGGCAATTCTGGAACTTCTTTATCTCTCCATCAATTCTGAATGACAGCCTGGCTGGATAAAGGATCCTTGGCTGCATGTTTTTCTCTGAAAGAGCTTTAAAAATGCCCCCCAACCCTTTCTCTCATTCCAGGTCTGTGTAGACAGGTCTGACATAATTCTGATACCTTTGCCTTGGAACGTGAGAAATTTATTTGCCCTGTCCGCCTTCAATACTGTATCCTTGGATCTAATATTTGGGAATTGCACTATGACATGACATGGCGTAGGTTCGTCATGATTGAGCTTGGGAGGGGTCCTCTCTGCCTCTTGGACACCAATGCTTGTTTCCCTTGCTATATTAGGGAAGTTTTCAGCTCCAATATGTTCAAATATCTCTTCTAGACCTCTGTTTTTCTCCACCCCCTTGGGGATGCCGATGATTCTGACATTGAACGTTTCATTGAGTCAGTAATCTCCCGTAACCTACATTCTTGAGAATGGATTTTTTTGAGTCTAGATTCTATTCTAGCTTTCTCTTCTACTAACCCATCCTCCAATCCGCTGATACGTTCTTCTGCCTCATTCACCCTGGCCATCAGAGCCTCTAGTTTTGACTGCATTTGGCTCATAGAATTTTTAATTTCTGCCAGATTCACTCTCATTTCTGCCCTTAGAGATTCTATATTCTCATTAGAGATTAGAGATTCTATATTCTATATTTTCATTAACATTTTTGTTAAGCTTTTGTCCACACATCATATTGACCATTGTTACTCTCAACTCCATTTCTGATAATTTGGTTATATCCATATCTATTATTTTGTGGCAGTGGCCACAGACTCATTGTCTTTTTCTTTGCTGGGTGGGATTTCTCCTTCTCATCATTCTGACGAGGAGAGGTTGCGGGGTTGTCCACAGCCCAAATTTTTGACAGGGACCCAGGCAGTACGCACTTGCTTTATAAGGATCTTAGGGATGTGGTGTTCTTGAATTTTCAGCCTGCCTTCTGGGGGAGGGACCTGCCACACCGATACTCAGGCAACCCTGTTTGGGTAGAGTCTCTGTGTCCTGTGTGAGGGGGGTTGGTGATGGCCACACTGTGAGCTGGTATCTCCAGGCTTTTGTTCTCTGGAGGCTTTCCCTTTCAGTTTGCTGTGCTTCTTCTGAGAGTCAGAGCAGCAGTGGCCAAATCTCGGCCTCTGTCTCAGAATAGAGGGCTCATGGACCATTCTCCACTGATGATCTGGCCACTTTAACTCTGTTTCTCTTGGTGCTGCTCAACCCTGCAGCATCCCGGGATGTGTGCCCTACACCTGGCATCCCACCCCTCACTTCCAGTGCTGGCGTGTCTCTGTCCTTTGCAATTCTAGCACCGCCAGTTGCTGGCAGCCTCCGCATGCTCCCGGAGCTCCCAGTCTCTGTCTGGTTCCAGTGAGCACCCCGGAGTTCCGTGAGAAGTCTGGTCACGTGTGTTCCCTGGCTCACGGTCTCAGTCTGCTCTCTCGTGGGTGCTGGTCGACGAGCCCACCCATTCCCCCGTGCAGGTGGCTACCTCTTCCCGGTGCCCTAATGTGGCAGCTCCCTCCCCCTTCTCTTTATCTTCTGATATCTGTGCGCAGTTTCATGGCTCCCTGCTTCATACCTCAATACTCAGCACTGGATGTTCATTTGTAGACATCCAGATGTATCTTCCTGCATCTCACGGTGATTCTGTGGATGTTCAGAATGGTCTGGTACCTATCCAACTTGAATCAGGGATACCGCTGAAAAAGGGGTCCCCTACTCCTCCCCCATCTTAATTCCTCCCCCCATTTGGACTGTTTAAATCTTGATCAAAAGATTTTGATCTTTCTGGGCGCCTGGGTGGCTCAGTTGTTAAGCATCTGCCTTCGACTCAGGTCCTAGGTGACTTATTTTTTGAAGGCATTTCTTGGATGTGGAGCACCAGGCCTCTTAAGAGCCTAGACATTGTCATTTTTTCCCTCTCCCCTCCAACCTCCCCATGAACTTGTTCAAGGCATTCTTCATGTCTTCATTCCTGAGAGTATAAATGATGGGGTTCCGCAGAGGGGTCACTGTGATGAAGAACACAGACACCACCTTGTCCTCTGGGAGGCTGGTGGAGGACGGGAATAGATGAAGATGCAGTGTCCCAGGAAGAGTGATGACAGTGAGGTGTGCTGCACAGGTGGATAAGGCCTTCCGCCTGCCTTCGGAGATCTGCTGCCTCAGGCTCACCAGGATGACTGCATAGGACACCATGAGGACCACAAAACAGACCACCGAGATCAGCCTGCTGTTGGAGACGATGAGGATTTCAATGATGTGGGTGTCCGTGCAGGCCAGTTTGATCACCTGAGGCACATCCCAGAAGAAGCTGTCAATCCCATCAGGACCACAGTGGGGCAGCTTGATGGTGAGGGAGGTCAGCGATATGGAGTGGATGGTGCCCCCGTCCAGAGGGCCACCACCAGCAGCACACGTACTTTCCAGTTCATCACTGTCATGTACCACAGGGGTTTGCAAACGGCCACAAACCAATCGTAGGCCATGACAGTGAGGAGAAAGATCTCGGTGCAGGCAAAGAGGTGCAGGAAGAACATCTGGGTGACCCAGGCCTCAAAGGAGATGAGCTTCTCTTATGACCACGTATCTCTGAGCATCTTGGGGACAGTGACCGTGGAGTAGCAGACATCAATAAAAGATAGGGTACTGAGGAAGAAATACATAGGGGTATGGAGCCGGCGGTCATAGATAATAGTTATGACAATGAGGATGTTCCCAATCAGTGTCAGGACATAGGAAGTGAGGAACAGGGCAAACACAGTCATCTACACCTTCTGATTGACAGATAAGCCTCTAAGCCAAATGTATGTCACGGAAGTGGTTTCATTGAGTAGGTCCGCCTCTTCCATTCTCTTTATTGGACACTCTGCAAAGAATTAGGAAAAAAAATAACACTTAGCATCTGTGTCAATCATCTGGTCACTTAATTTCTTCTGTGTTTGCTTTTCCCTCCATCTGGAGTTTATGGTCCAGTATCTTATTTTAAAAAACCCATTCAGCATCTTCAATCATGCTGCATACACAGTAGGCAACACAAAGACGTTTTTGGAAAAATAGTGCAGAGAAACATGATTCACCAAGAGATATAAGGCAGCCTTGGAGAGCGGAGGGCTTATATTTACTCATAAATCTTTAGCAGAGAAGAAACCAGGATTTTTCTACCCCAAGCCAGTAACATGTTCAAAGTTGTACACAGCCTGGCCTTGAACATGGTTTTCTCTATTGCCTGTTGACTGCATATTTCACTCGTCCGAAGGACTTCCACCCCTGCGCACTCTGCCGTGATGCCCTGGGACTGTCATGGCAATGACCTGATCTGTGGCCAGTAGATGCTTTTCCCCAGTCGGCTGAACAACGGGCAGTGTGGTTGGGGTGTCTTAGAAAGAGATGAGAGTTTTCATCATTTCTTTCTTTCCTCCCATCTCCTTCCTTCTCCTCCCCTCTCCTCTCCTCCCCTCCCCTCCTCTGTTTGTTTCTTTTTTTTTCATTTTATAGATAGAGAAAATGAGGCAGAGAGAGGTCAAGCAACGGGCTTAAGTTCACAGAGAATTGCAGTAATAGCTGTGTCCAGAGCACAGGCCTCCTGAGTCCCGACCCAGACTCTCTATGCCACCACTCTGACCTGAATCGTTTATGTGATGGTTGGCATAATTAGGCTACTAAGTGGAATGTGTCTTGGTGAGCTGTCTCTTTCTGTGCTAGGTGCACCCCACCAGCCTGGTTGGGCATCTGTGGGGAGTCTAGTCTCTTCTCTCACTTGTCTTCACATCACAGCCTCAATGCACAGTCTTCCAGGGGTGCCCACCTATGCATGCCGCTCTCTTGGTTCCTGGGGTCTGCTCATCCTGTGCTGTCATCTTCCCATCACTGACCACTACTGGAGCATTCCCTCATTCCTCAAGGGCAGGCTCTCTGCCAGACAAATGAATCAGCTCCACATTGCTTATGAAAAAGGACTAGAGAACTCTTTCTCTTCTTCTAGTTATCGGTTCCTTCTCCAGCATTTCCTATTACTCATCATGCTGGTCTTCTGAAGACAGTGGCCCTTTTGATGGTCTATATCAACAGAGGGAAGATTAAGGTAGTGTCAAATTAGGAAACTGGCAAAGTAGAGTCATGGGAAAAGAAGGTATTTTGGGGGTGGGAGAAGTCTTTTAGTTAACATTTGAATTAAACACATGGTGTTTAGAGCTTAGATTAATATTTATTGTAACATCTTAATGTAGTGACGGATTAACTTTACTCTTAAGCACTTTTTCTTAGTGGGGGTGCCTGGGTGGCTCCGTTACTTAAGTGTCTGCCTTCGGCTCAGGTCATGATCCCAGAGTCCCAGGATTGAGTCCAGCATCCAGCTCCCGGCTCAGCGGGGAGTCTGCTTCTCCCTCTGACCATCTCCCCTGTCCCCTCTCATGCTCTCTCGCACTCTCTCTCTCAAATAAAGAAATAAAATCTTTAAAAAAGACAAATATTTCTTAGTATTCACTTAAAGCTTCTGCTCTAGAAAGCTACTTTGTTTCATTGTTTTCTAGATTTATTTATTTTTTGAGAAAGAGAGAGTATATGTGTCTGTGTATGTGTGTGAGTGAGAGGGGAGGGGCAGAGGGAAAAGGAGAGAGAATCTCAAGCCAACTCCACACCTAGCACAGAGCCCGCTAGGGGGCTTGATCCCACAGCCATGTTTTCATACTTGAGCCGAAACTGAGAGTTAGATGCTCAACCAGCTTAGCCATTCAGGTGTCCCCAGAAAGCTATTTTAAAAGTTGAATGATTTACATCTGTTCCCTTTTTAATTTACTAATCAACTGAAAGGATGATTGCAAACTTGAAAACTAAAGAACTGAGCAAGAATGGAGCCAGGGGTTTATTTTAAATTAATCTGGAGAATTTCCCCCACAGAGAGTGTGCAGATGGAGAACTAGGTCTGTAATGAAGACTTGTGTTCCATCATCATCACTTTTTTTTTCTATTTCTTTGGAGCTGCAGGAAGAAATGCTTTGAGAAATGGAGATTGCCCAACTGCAGTAGAAATTTGGTGTCAGTTTATGTTGAGAATATGGTACACAAAAAGAAAATCGAATGTCTGTGGCATACGCTTCAGAAAAATGTAGGAAAATAATTAAGAACAAAACCAGAGTAAGACAGAATGTCTGTAAAACTCACCCTGGGTTGTTTCCGGTGCTCCCGGCCCCTCCAAAGAGAACTGAATTGTCACGGTCTGGTAGTTTCAATGTCAAGTTTTGATAGTGAATTATTTTCCAGTGAAAGAACTAATCGGACAGATTTAAAGTTGGGCACATCAGATAACCCTGTTTACCTTGATTTTTCCATAAGTATGGCCAGAGCCCTCAAAATTCTCCTGGGTCTTGTTCAGTTTTTGGTGATCAGTCATGGTAAAGACATTTGGTGATACTTTACCAGAAGTTCTCCAGGGTTTTTGCAAAATTTTACATCTTAGCGCCTATGTTATTATCATCGTTATTAGTATGTAGAGCATGTAACTCTGCCTTAAGATTTTCCAGAATTGGTTTCCAGTCCGCTGGAGATGTGGCATAAGAATGGTATATTTTTTGCACTTTTTCAGATGATATTGGCAGCAGAATGATTCAAAGTTTCTATCAACCACTTTTACAGGCCATGCTAGATTACCAGGAGATTTCTAACACAAACTGGTCCTAATTATTCACAACCAGTGTGATGGAGGCATTGTATCCTTGGCAGCACACTCTCTGGGTTTAAGTTTTATATGGCTAGCTTCAGACGGATTATTCTACCGAGTACTGAAGGGAAATGTGTACAGAAAGAGAGCAGCTGGGGCTGGCA
>NW_023217703.1:123258-129299 GCF_002007445.2 Ailuropoda melanoleuca
GTTAATTCTGTGGGGACTAAAGGTACAGACTTTGAAATTGTCACTAGGGGAATTTAAAGGGAAAGCAGGGCTTCCACATCTAAACCTTTAGGATGTGTTTAGACATGATTAAATGAACTACTGCTCTGTGCTAAGTATTAGGTGAGGGGCTTTCATGGTTTCTCCTGTAATCCACATACAAACACAGAGATGAGTCATGGGCCATGGAGTTAAGATTTTAATCAGCTCTCTGCCAGAGAGGTCAAGGGTTTGGCCTTGAGGGTCAGGTTGTGTGAGTGCAAATTCTAGATGTGTAAGTTTGGGCAAGTTCCTTAACCTCTATGGGCCTCAGCTTCTCATCCATAATACATAAATAACAATGGTCATTTGTTTCTTAGGACTCTTGAAATATTTGCAAAGCCTGTGGCACTTAGCGAATATGTTGCTTAAGTTAATGCAGTTATGCAATATGCAACTCAAACAAACAAGAAAGCACCACCCCATAACAGCCAACTCTTTTGGCATCACTATTCATTGTTTTGTCTACAGTGAAAATCTAGATCCTCTTGCTCTAATTACCCTTGCCTTTCTCTGTTTAGATGTAAGAGCTTGGTAGTTTGAGCTGGAGAAAGAAGAATCCCAAGGGGAAGACTACAGATCATACTTGGGGGTTTTTCTTTTCATTTTTACTTATTTAAGTAATCTCTACACCGGACACGGGGCTCGAATTCACCTCCCTGAGATCAAGAGCCACACACTGTTCTGACTGGGCTTGTCAGGTGCCCCTATACTTTGAGTTTGAATTTAAGATTGAATAGTTCTGTGGATTGCATAGGATATATGAAATCAGAGGTGTGGAAGGAAGCCTTATAGCTGACTCTTCAGGCAACAGTGTGTAGAAGAGAAGATGATAATGGGGGAAAGTGTCAGAAATTACCAAAAATTCTTACTCCTGAGGACTTGTGGCTTGGCCTCCTTTCCCCCAGTTTTCTTGTTGCATTTTTTACCATTGATCAGAGGCCAGACTTGAAGGTATTGAAAAACTCAGAGCTTCTAGAACATAGAGATACTGCTACTTGATCCATGTGGGGCTTGTATTATATTGTGACTTGGCAATTAGGTATGCATAAGGAAGAGGGGTATACTGCCCATACTCATTCTCAAGTAGTTTTGGAATTGAGATCCTTTATCACAGGCATAGTACACCAAGGATAATATAGAAAATGATGTTCAGTTGATTATAGGGCAATTACTATCACCACTGTCACTGATAATATACAAGGTTGAGAAATTAATTTTTGGCCTAACCTACAGTGTCTGTATTTCCCACTTCTTCTGGGTAGCCCTCTCCCCTGGCCCACTACTACCCTTTCTGACAGTATACTCAATGTCCCACTCAGGCTTTTTATCCTAGGAAGTCCCTCATGCTCCAAAAATTGTGTGTTCCCATTTCCTCTGCAGAATAAATGAGAAGAATTGTGGACACTGGCATAGCACTTGAGAGCTTGTAAAGCTCTTTCACACTCATTAACTTATTTGATCTTCACAATATCCCTGTGATATTGTGGGGAGCATTATAGAAAAATTAGACTTGGCATTAAGTGATTTTCAGAGTTTATATATCAGGGAAGCATCTGAACCAGGTCTTCTGCTGCTGATTCTGATATTTACTCCATTACCTCACTTGGATGCTGTATTTCTGAGAGGAGCCACACTTAAAAGAGTTTCTTGTTGAATCGCATAGAAATGTTTCTTTGGTTTTGGGATAGGTAACTTCTTCCTATTTTTTTTAAAAAAAGATTATTTATTTTTTGGAGAGAGCATGACGTGGGGAGGGAGACGGAGAGGGACAAGGAGACTCCTCACAGAGCAGAGAGCCCCCACTCTGGTCTCATAAGCGGGCTGGATCCCGGTACCCTGAGATCATGGCCTGAACTAAATCCGATGCTTAATCAACTGAACAACCCAGATGCCCCACTTTTTAGTATTTTTAATCCTCCTGACTGACCCTGTCCTTCTTCCCATTCCATTCTGTCCACTCCAAATGATCAAAGGGCCATACTCCTTCCTTCTGAAAGGTCACTGACTTTCTGCTAAAAGCAGACAATAAGGGGTTTATAATCTAGGGTGTGTGCAATATCACACTTATTGTAAAATGAGATTAAAAGATCCTATATGGATTTTACAATACAGTGAATTAAGGTGACTTGTATTTTAGGAATTTGAGATGAGATTTCTATTCCCTATAACTGAAACTGTCCTGACTGAGAAAACATTTGATCAGTTTTGACTCACTGGACAATGTTATTGTAAAGAATGCATTGGAGACAGTGAAGAATACTGTTACTGTGGGTTTCATTCTGATTGATAAGAAAGAATTTGTTAATGTCATGTGTGGTGGGCAGAATAATTACCCCAAAGATGTTGCTGTTGGAATCTGGGGAATCTGTGAAAAGAGACTTTGCAAATGTGATTAGGTTATGGACGTTGAGGTGGGGAGATTCTCCTGGAATATCTGGGTGGGTCCAAAATAATCATAAGGGTCTCCCTGAGTGAAAGAGGGAGGCAGGAGAATCAGAGTTCAAGAAGGAGATGTGACCACAGAAGCAGAGGTAGGAATGATGAGATTGCCGGTTGGGGGGGGAGGAGCCAAGGAGTGTAGGCTATATTCATTCTAGAAGCTGGGAAATTCAAACAAACAGTTTTCTCCTAGAGTCTTCAGAAGGACTGTAGCCCTATTGACATCTTGGTTTTAGCCTCATGAAACTGATTTAGACTTCTGATCTGCAGAACGGTAAGATAATACATTTGTGTTGCTTTAAGCCACTGAATTTGAGGTAATTTGTTATAGCAGCAATCAGAAACTAACACATTATGGAACTTGTCAGAAACTTAGAAGAGATTATGTGTAGAAGGGATGGAAAAATTCTCCCTCTACCCCATGGTCTTCTGGCTGGACCAAGAATTAAATTTACATGAGACAGGTTAAGAAAAAAAAATCAAAGTTTTATTACAGGTGCATGGCAAATTGAGACCAAAAGAAATAACCAAAGCAGGCAGGTTTTATACTTTTTAGACAAAAAGACAGTAAATCTGAGAGGAATTGGCAGGATATAGGAAACAACATTAGGAGCTTCAATTCGTAAGGAATTCGAACAGAATTTGGGCTAGTGTAGTAAATTAGTAAAAAGGAACAAGGTTGTTCATGCAGCTTTCTTGGCTCTTAATTTCCTATCTCTTGTGATAAGGATATTTCTTTTCTTCCTGGAACAGGAAGGATGTCTTTCACATGGGAGGTTTATTTCCTGCTTTCACAGGAACGCTGAAGGGTATGAATGTCCTTCTTACATAAGGTGTCTCTTAAGTAACTTATTTTAATTGAAAGATTTTCTGTGTTGGTTTGAAAGACAGAGTGTGGGGGGTGGGGAGGATAGAGGGAGAGGGGAGACAGAATCTCAAGCTGACTCTGTGCTGAGTATGATGCCCAATGCTGGTCTCGATTCCAAGACCCTGAGTTTGTGACCTGAGTCCAGATCACAAGTTGGAGGTTTAATCAGCTGAGCCACCCAGGCTCCCTGACAAAAGAACACTTCNAAAAGATCACTTTCAATATATTTCCAGGCAATGCAGGGAAATGACTAGTGCAAGAGGGAAGAGAAACATGGGGGACTCTGCATTTCCCTAACTTAATGCCTAAAGAGATTTAGTTTCTAGACTATGGGTCAGGGATGAAGAATATAGTCGAAGCTCAGCCCATTTCCATGAGTTGGAGACAGCAAGATGGAAGTTTGGAGAAGTCAATATGGCTGTGGTTTACAGTACAGAATACTGAGGAGAGCTGCACAGAGAAAGAGGACCTCAGAAAGCCATCTAGGATCACTTTTGAGTTTTCATAGAATTCCTCAATAGGACACTCTGTGTGAGGAATGTATGTGGTGTGGGGAAAATCATATCCCAGGGGAAGCAGAGAGGAAAATGTCACTAGCCTTCCCACACAATCAGGAAAAGTCTGTTTTACCAGCAGCAGACAGAGTGGAAAACCTCGTAATTCATGGGACATTGCAAAAAGAGCTCAGAATACCAACAGAACAATAGCAAAATACATTGAAGACTACTGTGATACCACCTAAGAAACTGTTGGAAAGTTAGGCTGTAAGGATAAAATAGTTTTCCAGGAACCTCACCATCAGAACAATCCACAAGAGTATGTGTTGAAATATAAGCAATAGTTAATATCTAACAATTAAAATTCACAATACCTGCCTTCCAACAAAAGATTACCAGGATGCAAAGAAGGAGAAAAGTTCACCTCGTACTGAGGAGAAAGATTAAACAATAGAACCTACCCAGAAATGAAAAAGAGGATGGAAGTATTGCACATGTACATTCAAAAAACTGTTAGAGGTTTTACATACGTAAGAATGTACACAAAGGATGTAGTGAAACAGAGATATAGAAACTATGAAAACAAGGAAAACCCAACTTCTGGAGTGAACAGTAGCATGTCTAAGATGAAAAATGTAGTGGATGGGCTTTCTTTCACATTAGACACTAAATAGCAAAGAGAGAGAGAGAGAGAACTTGAATGTATGATCATAGAAGTTGTGCAGAAGAAAGCAGAGAAAAGGAAGGGTGCAAACCATGCCCTGCACACAAACACGAGAGTATGTGTGAGCTTTGTAACAATTTTAAGTGGCCTGGTAGATAAGAAATTGGCTGAGGTACAGAAAAAAAAAGTTTGAAGAAGTAATGTCTGATTATTATCTGAATTGTATGAACCCTCTACACCCGTAGATTCAAGAATTCAGGAATCCAGCCAACAAAACCCCCAAACATAAGGAACATGAAAAAAACCCTCCTTATCAACCTATAGCCTAATAAAATTGCTTAAGAGCAATGATAAAGAAAAAATCTAAAAACCAGATGGAGATGAGTCCATTGCATCACCTGTCACGTCCCTAATTCTGTAGATGGTCTCTGTTTCTTTCTGGTCTGTGTTACTCTTGGAGTCTCTCTTCACTTTCAGGATTCCCCTTCCTATTTCTTGCAGGGTGGTTTAGCGGCCAAATCCTTTGAGTTTCTTTCTGTCCTGGAAGCTCTTTGTCTCTGCTCCTATTCGGAATCACTCCTTGCTGGGTAAAGTATTCTTGGCTGCATGTTTTTTTTTTTCATTTAGTACCCTGACTCGATCACGCCAGCCCTTTCTGGTGTGCCAGGTCTCTGTGGATAGGTATGTGGCTAGTCCAATGAGCTTACCCCTGTCGGTGAAGACCCTCTTGTCTCAAGCTGCTTTCAGGATTTTCTCTTTATGTCTGAAATTGCAAACGTCACTATTCTATGTTAGGGTGTTCCTCTATTCTTATGGATTTGGGGAAGAGTCCTCTCTACCTCTTGGACTTGAATGCCTGTTTCCTTCCCAGATTAGGGAAGTTCTCAGCTGCGATCTACATGGATAGGCCTTCTGTCCCTCTGTGTCTACTCCCTCGGGGCCAGAAGTAATTCAAATATTGTTTCCTTTTGTGGCATCACTGATTTTTTGATTCCTCCACCCATGGTCCATTCGTTGGCTTTCTCTCTTTTCCTCAGTTTCCTTCCTTTCCATCAGCTTGTCTTTGGTGTCACTGACTCTGTCTTCTGCCTCATTGACCCTAGCCATGATAGCATCCCCATCCAATGTAGACTGCATCTCAGTTAGAGCCTTTTGAATTTGGGCCTGATTTGATTTCATTTCTGCACTCTGAGAGTCTCTCGTGTCATTGATACTCTTTTCAAGCCCAGCTAGCAACTTTGTACTTGTCATCCTGAGTTCCAGCTCTGACATCTAACTTCAAACTGTATGCATTAGATCAGTGGCAGAGAGTGTTACCTCTGGCTCTTTCTTTTGCTGTGAATCCCTCCCTCTAGTCACTTTTCCCAGAGAAGAATGGATGGGGGAGAGAGAGATTATGATCTCACAGGTGACAAAACTGGGTGATCCACTTGGTCCCGAGTGTATTTAGTTCTGTGTGTTTGAAGTCACTAAATCCCAAAAATGTAAAGAAAGCCAAACTCTCTCTCTCTCT
>NW_023217703.1:132785-134972 GCF_002007445.2 Ailuropoda melanoleuca
GGGGCCAGAAGTAATTCAAATATTGTTTCCTTTTGTGGCATCACTGATTTTTTGATTCCTCCACCCATGGTCCATTCGTTGGCTTTCTCTCTTTTCCTCAGTTTCCTTCCTTTCCATCAGCTTGTCTTTGGTGTCACTGACTCTGTCTTCTGCCTCATTGACCCTAGCCATGATAGCATCCCCATCCAATGTTGACTGCATCTCAGTTAGAGCCTTTTGAATTTGGGCCTGATTTGATTTCATTTCTGCACTCTGAGAGTCTCTCGTGTCATTGATACTCTTTTCAAGCCCAGCTAGCAACTTTGTACTTGTCATCCTGAGTTCCAGCTCTGACATCTAACTTCAAACTGTATGCATTAGATCAGTGGCAGAGAGTGTTACCTCTGGCTCTTTCTTTTGCTGTGAATCCCTCCCTCTAGTCACTTTTCCCAGAGAAGAATGGATGGGGGAGAGAGAGATTATGATCTCACAGGTGACAAAACTGGGTGATCCACTTGGTCCCGAGTGTATTTAGTTCTGTGTGTTTGAAGTCACTAAATCCCAAAAATGTAAAGAAAGCCAAACTCTCTCTCTCTCTTCCTCTCTCTCTCTCTATATATATATACACAGAAATGAAAGTGAATATAGTGAAAGGAATCAAAAAATGAAGAATATATGTATAAAATGTCAATGTAAAAAATGAAAGTTAAAAGATTGAAAAGTGAAGAGTTGCTAAAATTAAAAAAAGTATTTGGAAAGGGAAAAAAGAAAAAAAAGAAATGGAAAATTTTGAATGGAGAGAGAAATGATTCATGGGAAAAAGTCTTGAGCTCTAGGTGCTATTTTCCCCTAGAGCTGGAGTTTGGACATCCTCTCTGGTCTGTAAACTTGCTGTTCACTTGCTCTTTCATCTCGTTTTTGGGGGGCAGGGGCCTAGTGCGCTGATTCTCAGGTGTTTTTGCCTGGACAGGGATGCCCTACCCCTTGCCAGGGGGCCCGGTGGGGCTCAGGGTGAGCTGGTTGCTCTGTGTGCCTTGTGTTCCCAGAGGGCTTTCCCTGCCTCTTGAGAGGGTGAGAAAAAAAATGGCCACCCGCTTCTCTAGGCACGGAGGTGTGATGCTGCTGTGCGCCAAGTTCTGGAGACTCCTGCGGTGTTCCCCGCACCAAAGCTTCTTGGGGAAGGTGGAGGGTCACAGCATTTCTGTCCTTTGCAGGGCTCCCAGATAGAGAGCTTCTGATCCAGTGGACTCCCCATCAACTGACTTCATGCGAGGAGAGGGATCTCTCCCTTCTCCTCACTTGTGTCTCCAGCAGGAAGCATAGGTACCGCTCTCACAACAACTGAACTTGAGGGTTATCAAGAATTGGGGCTGGCAGGGGCAAGGGGTCGCTGCTGGAGGAGCCTGAGGGGTGTGGAGGGGCTATGCCCAGTGCCAAAACTGCCGGTTGAGGCTCTGTCCATCCTGCAGCTTCCATGAGCACCCGGTGTGCTTTGGAAATGAGGAGGTTGTGGAATATAGGTGAGGTTCCATGGGGTGGAATCCGGAACCGCCGACGAGGAAAGAATTCTTGAGACGTCTTTGGTGCAAAATTGGTGGTTTTTGACAGGACCCGTGGCAGAAAGAGCTGCTGCTCTGGCTTGTGAGGGGTGGCTGATGATAGACTATGGGGTTGGGGGAAGGTAAGGAAAAAGGGAGGTTGAGATAATACTTGCATATGTTAAAGAAGATTCTCAAGGTACAGAAGCCTTGCCATTGTCTAGGGAAGGTGGTTTTGCCCTCTAGCAAGGCATGAACATTAAGACGGTTGGGAACTTCCTGGAGGCTGCAGATTATAAGGACATTTCATTGTATCTACTTTCCCTTCAGGAAGCTAAGTTATTGATAGAAATGCTTGGTTCTTGTAAACTGCTAAGACATTTGTAAACTGAGGGAGACTTAAGTCTTGCAGGATTTTGGTGTGTATAGGTTAACTATTTCTTTGCCCTTTAGGGCAGCCAGGAGTGCCTGAGGAATGTCACGTACAACCCATGATGGGGGGTGGGTGTGGGGGGTCAATTCTGGCTTTGTCCTCAAGTAGCCTTGTCTTCCCTCCTCAGTAAAGGTCCCCCCTGTTCACAGAGGTTCAAGCAGTTCTTGCTGTTGCCACCTAGTGGACATATGGATGAACACATTCAGGTCATGTCTGTGACTCACTGACCTGAGCTGC
>NW_023217703.1:135381-143273 GCF_002007445.2 Ailuropoda melanoleuca
CCCCTTGCCAGGGGGCCCGGTGGGGCTCAGGGTCAGCTGGTTGCTCTGTGTGCCTTGTGTTCCCAGAGGGCTTTCCCTGCCTCTTGAGAGGGTGAGAAAAAAAATGGCCACCCGCTTCTCTAGGCACGGAGGTGTGATGCTGCTGTGCGCCAAGTTCTGGAGACTCCTGCGGTGTTCCCCGCACCAAAGCTTCTTGGGGAAGGTGGAGGGTCACAGCATTTCTGTCCTTTGCAGGGCTCCCAGATAGAGAGCTTCTGATCCAGTGGACTCCCCATCAACTGACTTCATGCGAGGAGAGGGATCTCTCCCTTCTCCTCACTTGTGTCTCCAGCAGGAAGCATAGGTACCGCTCTCACAACAACTGAACTTGAGGGTTATCAAGAATTGGGGCTGGCAGGGGCAAGGGGTCGCTGCTGGAGGAGCCTGAGGGGTGTGGAGGGGCTATGCCCAGTGCCAAAACTGCCGGTTGAGGCTCTGTCCATCCTGCAGCTTCCATGAGCACCCGGTGTGCTTTGGAAATGAGGAGGTTGTGGAATATAGGTGAGGTTCCATGGGGTGGAATCCGGAACCGCCGACGAGGAAAGAATTCTTGAGACGTCTTTGGTGCAAAATTGGTGGTTGTTGACAGGACCCGTGGCAGAAAGAGCTGCTGCTCTGGCTTGTGAGGGGTGGCTGATGATAGACTATGGGGTTGGGGGAAGGTAAGGAAAAAGGGAGGTTGAGATAATACTTGCATATGTTAAAGAAGATTCTCAAGGTACAGAAGCCTTGCCATTGTCTAGGGAAGGTGGTTTTGCCCTCTAGCAAGGCATGAACATTAAGACGGTTGGGAACTTCCTGGAGGCTGCAGATTATAAGGACATTTCATTGTATCTACTTTCCCTTCAGGAAGCTAAGTTATTGATAGAAATGCTTGGTTCTTGTAAACTGCTAAGACATTTGTAAACTGAGGGAGACTTAAGTCTTGCAGGATTTTGGTGTGTATAGGTTAACTATTTCTTTGCCCTTTAGGGCAGCCAGGAGTGCCTGAGGAATGTCACGTACAACCCATGATGGGGGGTGGGTGTGGGGGGTCAATTCTGGCTTTGTCCTCAAGTAGCCTTGTCTTCCCTCCTCAGTAAAGGTCCCCCCTGTTCACAGAGGTTCAAGCAGTTCTTGCTGTTGCCACCTAGTGGACATATGGATGAACACATTCAGGTCATGTCTGTGACTCACTGACCTGAGCTGCCATGAGAAGTTGGTTCCTTCCTGCGAGGAGAGGGCCCAAAAAGGATGGACCCGGAGCAAGCAGACAAGTGTGGCCCGGCCGACGCCCCTCTGCTGGCCTGGAAGCAGGACCCAGTTGCTCTACTTGGAAGCTGAGTTCTAGAGCAGGAGGGGCTGGATTGGCTGGGGTGTGTCCCAGGACAGGGTCTGGATGGGGTGTTCCAGGACTGGAGGGGGGGTAGGCAGGGATGCTTGTGGAAGAAGGATCCATGAGGGCGGTATGGACAAGCTCTTCCCTGCTCCACAGGTCCCACCCAGGTAGCCTGATGGCCTCACTGCTGGCTTGTCTTCCACATGATTTCAGGGTTCATCTGTAGTCTCTGGTGACCCTCCTTTCCTGAGCAAGGCTCCACGGAAAGAAAGAGAGTATAGATAGCGGACCCTGAAGCCAATACTCCAACAATGGGACTAAAGTGTGCTCCAGAAATTGTGCTTTTAGGAAACAGTCCTAAAGCAAAAGAGATTTAAGGCACATTGTACTCTTCACTTTAAGGATGAGACTCAAAGAATTGGAGATGTCTCAATTGTTCGGTAAGTGGTGCTGCTGAGTAAATGATGTGTAGCCCCTGAAAATGCAGAAGGGGCCAGGTGTAGCAGTGCCTGTCCACTGTGGGGGCCTCAGGCCAAACAAGAGCCCAGCTGTGGACCCTCCATGCCCCACCCTGTCCCACACACAGGAAAACCCCCTCCGCCCCACACACTTACCCATACACTCGGAGGGAAAGGACTGGCAGCGGGACGCCACGTGTTATAGGCTATCATGGTAGAAGGTAGAAGCAATGTGTCTTCCTTTCTTCATATTTACATCACTATTTTACTAACAAAACGTGATCTGGCTAAAACCTTAGAGAACTTTTTAATTACCTGATGTGTTTGTAATAAAGAATAAGATTTAATATGCACTCTTAATATTTTTATAATATGCCCATTAGAATCATTGAAAACTGGCCTATCCAGGAAAATGAAAGATTTTGAAGGTGTCTCATGGACCCAGATATTTCTGGCTCTTGGGTCACACTTACAAAAGGGAAGCCTATCTCAGTTCATGAACACATTTCATTTTGGGGCTTCACATGTACAGTATTGTATCAAGAATATTCCTTTGTAGTAAAATGGGTTTTTTCTTGTTTCTGTTTTTGTTTTTGTTTGTTTTTTAAGAGAAAAAAAACCTTAAAAAAGAAATGAATCACTCATAGGTTATGTAGCTACACAAAAAAGGCCACACTGTCTAATCCCACACACATGAAAACCCAGAAGAAGTAACTCACAGAGGTGGAGAGCGGAGCCATGGTTGCAGGGACTGGGCTGAGGGAATGAGCAGTATCTGTTGAGTGGCACGGGCTTCTCTGGGAGGGAAATATTGTAGAAGGACAAGGTTGTGAAACACTCTGTACCTAATGACACCTGGATGTACAATTTAAATGGATCAGAGTAAATTTCCATGAAAACTCAATTTTTCCTTTATTTATAGACCAGAATATATTAAGCTCTGAAATAGGTGCATGAACAACGCAAAAATTAGAAACACTGGAATGACAGGGGTGGGGAAGCCATCCTGTGGGAATTTAGGCAGCAGGAACTGCTGCTCTGGGGCCGAGGCCGGTTGCTCCACTGAAAGTGGTGTTTGCTGGAGCCCCTCGGCAACCCCGATAACTGGTGCTGTAGCCTGCTTGGACTCCGGGGCTGCCAAAGGTGCATGTGGCTCTTGCAGCTGCTGACAGGGAGTCAGAGCTCTGTGTATATCCTGTGCTGGCTCTGACATGGCAAGTGGCATCAGGGGCCCTTCAGGGACCTCCATAGCTGGTGCTGGGGCCTGCTGAGGCTCCTGGCTTTCCAAAGGCACAGGTGACTCTTGCACATCCTCACGGTGGATCAGAGCTCTGACTACCAGCTACACTGGACTGACAAGGCAGGTGACGTCCCTGCACTTTTGAGTTGCTGAGCTCCAGCAGCAGTGATGGGATTTTCCAGCTCAGGCCCTGAAGCTGCAGCAGGCACCACAGTGGGAGCTGGGACTAGCTTTCGGCGTGGTTCTGGATCTCGCCCTGGGGCTGCTGCTGTCACTCCAAGAAGAGAAATAATGGTCATCATGATTGTCTTTCCATGTCCCTTCCAAATGAAGGCCACTTTGCCCACCACTCAATATTGTCTGAGTCTAAGAACCCGTCCCTGGGTGGTCTCCCCAATCTGTAGCCCATGGGTACAGTGATCTGAGACCACTCCTTGCTCCCAGCCACACGGCAGTCTGTGGCGGCTTGCTCTATGTGGCCCACTGTCTCCCCTCCACAGGCCTCCATCAGTCACCCCCAGTCCTTCTCACCCCCAGCCTCTGGCTCAGCGGGCTCGATGTGTCGCAGCCGAGAGAGGAGGAGCCAGGCACGTTGCTCCAGGTCTGAGCCTGGCACGTTGTGCTTTACATATACCAGTAGTGTCTTTAGGCAGGGAAATTCTGGGGGCTGGAAGAAATCTTCAGGGTAGTGGCCCAGCCAGGTGGCCAGGATGGAGGAGATGGACCTGGGGGCAGACAGGTGGACAGAGGAGTCAGAGGACAGGGCACCTCCCACACGGATGCCCCAGGGAACCCCTGTGGGAACCTAGGCCCCTGGGTCCCCAGCTCCTGGCTGTCAGAGCCCATTCCTACTCCATGTCCACCTGTGATGTGGGCGTCCTGCCTGAGGCAGGCCTGGTCACTGAGGAGGGGCTGGCCCAAAGCCTCTGTGAGTGGGAGCCCTTGACCCCTGGAGTGACCATTTCTGTCCTCCACGCGGAAGCTGGACGCCCTGCTCAGTCTCCCTGCACACTTGCCGCATGACTTCCACTGCATGTGGGCAGGGAGGGGTGGCGTGTCTGGCGTGGTCATTGCCCTCAGTGCACACTAGCGCTCTGTGACTATCCAACCAAGGAGGGAACAAAGGGCCTCTGTCCCATCCCTGGCCTTCCCAGGACCCTCCCGATACCTCCCACTTCCTCTCCCGTGCCTACGTGCTGCCTCATTCAGTAGGTGCCAGGAGAGGGTGTCCTTCCATGGACACTAATCTCCCACTGGGTGGGGGACATCCAGTCCCCGAGCCCTCCCTGGCTCTCCTGAGTACCTGCTGAGCACCCAGTGTTGACGTTCCACCAGATGTGTGGAAGCCATGCCCTTCGTTCTGGGTCCATGGGTTGGGGGAGAGACAGGGCTGGGAGGCGGCGGGGATGGAAAATGACTCTGTGAGGGGCTGAGGCTGCCCTCCAGCCCCCTCTACTCTCCCACAGTGCCCACACCCCACCCAGGGCTCTCCAGGACCCCTTTCCTCTTCTGCAGAAGAAGCCCTCAGACATGGACCCTCTCCCAGGAATTGCAGATGTGTGGGATGAGGGTCCAGCAGCCCCCAGATCACAATCCCCTCACTGTCCTCTCGAGAAAGGAAGCGCCCTCTGCATTAGCCAAAGTTCACTCATATGCCCCGCCACAGAGCCCGAAGATGTGCCTGCCAGGTTACTGGGGCCTAACACGAACAAAACCTAGGTTCCATGCCTAGGGGCCACTCCCCAGGGGTCTGGCGCTGTACTGCTGGGGATTGGGGACCCCCGAGCCCAGCGCTGGACTCAGCCTGCCGCCCTGGTGACACCCGGGCCCCTCGGGGTGCTGCCGATCATTCCGGGCAGGAGAACGGGCAGGGCCCCCGGGGTCCCCAGTGACTTTTGATGCCCCCCCCAAGCCTCAGCCATTGGGCCCAAGCTGCCCCTCCCCCGCGCCCTCACCTCAGCCCATGGCTCTGTTCCCTGCACAGCTGGCAGATCATGCCTGCAATGCTCCTGGGGCCTAACACTAACCCTAGGTTTGCGGCCGAGGGGCCCCTCCCTATGCGCCTGGTGACTCAGCGCCAGGGATTGGGGACACGTGAGCATCAGCGCAGGACTCAGCCTAACGGCACACACACACCCGGGCTTCTCAGGGCACCGTCGAGCATTCCGGGATGGAGAATGGACAGAGTCCCCAGAGCCCCCAGTGACTTTCAAGGACCCACTGTGCCACAACCCTTGGGCTCATGCTCCCCTTCCCCCATGCCATCACCTTGCCCCACCTCTCTGCTCCCTGCACAGCCAGCAGATCAGGCCGGCCGGGCTCCTGCAGCTTTACCCTAACCCTAGGTGGGGGGCCAAGGGGCCCCTCTCCAGGTGCCTGGCCTCCCAGTGCAGAGGATTGGGGACACCCAAGCCCCAGCGCCGGACTCAGCCTGCCACCGCGCAGCCACCAGGGCCCGTCAGGGCGCCACCAAGCATTCAGGACGGGTTAACCGGCAGGGTCCCCCGAGCCCCCGGCGACCTTCGATGGCCCCCCACACCACTAAGCTTTGTCCCACACTCCCCCTCCCCCTCGCGCTCACCTTGGCTGCCGCTCCGTTGCCCACACAGTCAGCGGATCGGGACTTCCAGGCTCCTGGGGCCACACCTAACACTATGTTGGCCGCCAAGGGGTCCCTCCCCAGGGGTCTGGCACCGCAGCCCTGGGAATTGAGGACACCTGAACCCCAGCACCAGACTCAGTCTACTGCCGCGCAGCCACCCATGCCCCTTGGGGCACCACCAAGCATTTAGGGCTGGAGAACCAGCACGGCCCTCCAGCCCCGGTAACTTTTTTTTTCTCCTTTTTTTTTTTTAATGTTTTTTATTATATTATGTTAGTCACCATACAGTACATCCCTGGTATCTGATGTAAAGTTCAATGATTCATTAGTTGCGTATAACACCCAGTGCACCATGCAAATACATGTGCTAGTTACTACCCATCACCACTCTATCCCATTCCCCCACTCCCCTCCCCTCTGAAGCCCTCAGTTTGCTTCTCAGAGTCCATAGTCTCTCATGCTTCATTCCCACTTCTGATTACCCCCCCTTTCTTTATCCCTTTCTTCCAATATCAATCTTCCTAGTTCTTATGTTATATAGATGAGAGGGGCCATATGATAATTGTCTTTCTTTGCTTGACTTATTTCACTTAGCATTATCTCGTCCAGTGTCGTCCATGTTGCAGCAAATGTTGAGAACTCGTTCTTTCTGATAGCTGAGTAATATTCCATTGTATATATGGACCACAACTTCTTAATCGAGTCATCTGTTGAGGGGCATCACGGTTCCTTCCACGGTTTAGCTATTGTGGACAATGCTGCTATGAACATTGGGGTGCATATGGCCCTTCTCTTCACTACGTCTGCATTATTGGGGGAAGTACCCAGTAGTGCAATGGCTGGGTCATAGGGTAACTCAATTTTTACCTTTTTAAGGGACCTCCACACTATTTTCCAGAGTGGCTGTACCAACTTGCATTCTCACCAACAATGTAGCAGGGATCCCCTTTCCCCACATCCTCGCCAGCAATTGTTCGTTCTTGCATTGTCCATTTTTGCCATTCTAACTGGCATAAGGTGGTATCTTAGTGTGGTTTTGATTTGAATTTCCCTGATGGCTTATGATTTTGAACATTTTTTCATGCATCTGTTAGCCATTTGTATGTCTTCATTGGAAAAGTGTCTGTTCCTATCTTCTCCCCATTTTATGATTTCTTTATTTGTTTCTCGCGTATTGAGTTTGAGAAGTTCTTTGTAGAACTTGGATACGAGTTTTTTATCTTTAGCATCATTTGCAAATATATTGTCCCATTCCGTGGGCTGCCTCTTAGTTTTTTTGACTGTTTCCTTGGCTGTGCAGAAGCTTTTTATCTTGATGAAGTCCCACAAGTTTATATTATCTTTTGTTTTTCTTGCCTTTGGAGATGTGTCATGAAAAAGGTTGCTTTGGCCGATGTTGCTTCCTATATTGCCCTCTAGAATTTTGATGGATTCCTGTCTCACATCGAGGTCTTTCATCCATTTGGAGTTTATCTTTGTGTATGGTGTGAGAGAGAGGTCAAGTTTCATTCTTTTGCATGTAGCTGTCCAATTTTCCCAGCACCATTTATTGAAGAGACTGTCTTTTTTCCACCGGATGTTTTTTCCTGCTTTATCAAAGATTAGTTGCCCAAAGAGCCGAGGGTCCATTTCTGGGTTCTCTATTCTGTTCCATTGGTCCATGTGTCTGTTTTTGTGCCAGTACCATGCTGTCTTTGTGATCACAGCTTTGTAGTACAGCTCGAAATCCGGCATCGTGGTGCCCCCAGCTTTGTTTTTCCTTTTCAACAGTTCCTTGGCGATTCGGGGCCTTTTCTGGTTCCATACAAATTTAAGGACTATTTGTTCCAGTTCTTTGAAAAATGTCAACGGTATTTTGATCGGGATAACATTGAAATTGTAGATTGCTCTGGTAGCATGGACATTTTAACTATGTTAATTCTTCCAATCCATGAGCATGGAATATTTTTCCATCTTTTTGCATCTTCTTCGATGTATTTCAAGAGTGATTTATAGTTTCTAGAATATAGATCGTTTACGTCTCCGGTTAAGTTAATGCCAAGGTAACGTATGGGTTTTGGTGCTATTGTAAATGAGGTGGATTCCGTAATTTCCCTTTCTTCAGTCTCATTATTTGTGTATAGAAATGCAAGTGATTTCTGAGCGTTGGTTTTGTATCCCGCTGCATTACTGAATTGCTCCATAACTTCTAATAGTTTGGGAGTGGATTCTTTTGGGTTTTCCATATAGAGTATC
>NW_023217703.1:143373-159118 GCF_002007445.2 Ailuropoda melanoleuca
TTGTTTCTATTTTTTGAAATATCTTTAGGAGAATATGTATTATTTCTTCTTTGAATGTTTGGTAGAATTCCCTAGGAAAACCATCCGGGCCTGGAGTTTTGTGTTTTGGAATGTTGTTTATGACTGACTCAATCTCTTCATAATTAATTGGCCTGTTTAAAAAATCAATTTCTTCCTCTTTCAGTCTTGGTAGTTTATAGGTTTCCAGGAGTGCCTCCATCTCATCCAGAGTGCTTAATTTATTGGCATAAAGCTGTTGATATAAGTTTCTAATAATCCTTCCAATTTCATTAGTGTTGGTTGTGACCTCTCCTTTTTCATTCATAATTTTATTATTTTGGTTCCTTTCTCTATTCTTGTGCATAAGTCTTGCCAGTGGTCTCTCAATTTTATTGATTCTCTCAAAGAACCAGCTTCTAGTTATGTTGATCTGCTCTACTGTACTCCTGGTTTCCAATTCATTGATTTCTGCTCTAATCTTGGTCAACTGCTTCCTCGTGCGTGGATTAGGCTTGCCTCTTGTTGCCGTTCCACCTTCTTGAGATGAGAATATAAAAACTGCATTTTAGAAATACATGGCTATGTATTTCCCCCTTAGGACTGCCTTTGCAGTATCCCATAGGTTTTAATCCATTGTGTTTTCATTCTCGTTGGTCTCCATAAATTGTTTAAATTGATTTTTGATTTCCCGGTTTATTGAGTCATTCCTGAGCAGGATGGTCCTTGGTCTCCAAGTATTTGAGTTTCTTCCAAATTTTTCCTTGTTGTTGAGTTCCAATTTCAGAGTGTTGTGTTCTGAGAATATGTAGGGAATAATTTCAGTCTTTTGGTATCAGTTGAGACCTGTTTTGTGACCCAGAACATGGTCTAGTCTTGAGAATGTTCCATGGGCATTAGAATGGAATGGGATTCTTTGGTTCTGGGGTGTAGTGTTCTACATATATCTATGAGGTCCAACTCGTCAAGTATGGCATTCAAAGATCTTGATTCTTTGCTGATTTCTTGCTTAGGTGATATGTCTATTGCTTATAGTGGAGTGTTGAGGTCCCCTGCTATTAGCATATCATTATCTCTATGCCTCTTTATTGTGGTTAAGAGTCAGCTTGTGTATCTTGCTGTTCCCCTGTTGGGGGCATATATATTTATAATTGTCATATCCACTTGTTGGATACATCCTTTAAGAATAATATAGTGTCCTTCTGTGTCTCTAACTATAGTCTTTAATTTAAAATCCAATCTGTCTGATATGAGAATTGCTAGCCCAGCTTTCTTTTGAGGTCCATTGGCATGAAAGATGGTATTCCATCCCTTTACTTTCAGTCTGAATGTATCTTTAGGTTCAAAATGAGCCTCTTGTAGACAGTAAATGGATGAGTCATGTCTTTTTATCCAATTTGCAACCCTGTGGCATTTTATGGGAGCATTTAGGCCATTTACATTGAGACTGATTATTGAGAGATATGATTTTAATGATGCCATGTTGCCAGTAAAGTCTTTGTTTCTATAGATTGTGACTTTCTGTTCTGTATCACTCTTTTTTACTTTTCCAGAACACCCCTAAATATCTCCTGTAGGGCTGGTTTCATGGTTACAAATTTGGTCAGTGACTGGCGATTCTGGAAGGTCTTTATCTCTCCATCAATTCTGAATGACAGCCTTGCTGGATAAAGGATCCTTGGCTGCATGTTTTTCTCTGAAAGAGCTTTAAAAATGCCCCCCAACCCTTTCTCTCATTCCAGGTCTCTGTAGACAGGTCTGACATAATTCTGATACCTTTGCCTTGGAACGTGAGAAATTTCTTTGCCCTGGCCGCTTTCAATACTGTATCCTTGTATCTAATATTTGTGAATTGCACTATGATGTGACATGGTGTAGATTTGTCATGGTTGAGCTTGAGAGGTGTCCTCTCTGCCTCTTTGAAATGAATGCTTGTTTCCCTTGCTAGATTAGGGAAGTTTTCAGCTACAATTTGTTCAAATATCTCTTCTAGACCTCTGATTTTTTCCACCCCCTGGGGGATGCCAGTGATTCTGACATTGGAACGCTTCATTGAGTCAGTAATCTCCTGTAACCTACATTCCTGAGCATGGACTTTTTGAGTCCAGATTCTATTCTAGCTTTCTCTTCTACTCACCCATCCTCCAATCCGCTGATACGTTTTTCTGCCTCATTCACCCTGGCCATCAGAGCCTCTAGTTTTGACTGGATTTGGCTTATAGAANCCTCATCAGAATGACGAGAAGGAGAGGAGCGCCTGGGTGGCACAGTGGTTAAGCGTCTGCCTTCGGCTCAGGGCGTGATCCCAGCGTTATGGGATCGAGTCCCACATCAGGCTCCTCTGCTATGAGCCTGCTTCTTCCTCTCCCACTCTCCCTGCTTGTGTTCCTTCTCTCCCTGGCTGTCTCTATCTCTGTCAAATAAATAAAAAAAATCTTTAAAAAAAAAAAAAGAATTTTTAATTTCTGCCAGATTCACTCTCATTTCAGCCCTTAGAGATTCTATATTCTCATTAACATTTTCGTTAATACTTTTTTCAAGTCTACACATCATCTTGAACATCGTTACTCTGATCTCCATTTCTCATAATTTGGTTATTTGCTTATCCATTAGTTCTGTAGCAGAGGCCACAGACTCATTGTCTTTTCTTTGCTGGGGGGGATTTCTCCTTCTTGTCATTCTTTTTTTTTTTTTTAAAGATTTTATTTATTTATTTGACAGAGACAGAGACAGCCAGTGAGAGAGGGAACACAAGCAGGGGGAGTGGGAGAGGAAGAAGCAGGCTCATAGCAGAGGAGCCTGATGTGGGACTCGATCCCATAACGCTGGGATCACGCCCTGAGCCGAAGGCAGACGCTTAACCACTGTGCCACCCAGGCGCTCCTCTCCTTCTCGTCATTCTGATGAGGAGAGGCTGCGGGTTTGTCCAGAGCCCAAATTATTGACCAGGACCCAGGCAATGTGCACTTGTTTTATAGGGACCTTAGGGATGTGGGCTTCTTGAATTTTCAGCCTGCCTTCTGGGGGAGGGGCCTGCCACGCCGATATCTGGCAACCCTGTTTGGGTAGCCTTTCCATGTCGCCTGCGAGGAGGGAGGGGGACAGGCACACTGTGAGCTGGTATTTCCAGGCGGCTTTCCCTGGCATTTTGCTGTGCATTTTCTGAGAGTCAGAGCAGCATTGGCTGAATCTCAGAACAGAGGGGATCACGGGCCTTTCTCCACTGACATTCTGGCCACTTTAACTCTGATTCTGTTGGTGCTGCTCAACCCTTCAGCGTCCCGGGATGTGCGCCCCACACCCGGTGTCCCAGCCCTCACTTTCAGGACCTGCATGTCTCTGTCCTTTGTGTTTCTAACATTGCCAGCCACCCCCGTGTGCTCCTGGAGCTCCTGGTCTCAGTCTGGTTCCAGTGAGCTCACCGGAGCTCTTGTTTTCAGTCTGGTCACGCCATTTTGCTGGCTTTAAAATGGGCAGCAGTCATGGGACTCCATCAATGAAAGCAACCAAGGGCACATGTGGGTGCATTTCTTCAGCCAAAATCAACTGAGACCCTGCTGTGGGCCACACTCCATATTAGACGCTGGGAACAATTTGACTCTATCCTCGAGGTTCCCAATGCAGAAGACACATGACAAGCTGCCCATAGAAAGGCTCTGTCTTTTTCATCCCTGTATCCCTCATGCCTCACACAACAATGAGCACATAGTAGGAGCTCAATAAATAGAAATTTCATTGGAGAGTGGGGCAGTGTGGCAGTCAATCCTCTGGCACTTGGAATCTGGGAACTTGGGTTTGAAAAACAGCCTGTCCAGTTATGTGCTGTGCAGCTCTGGGCAGGTCACTTCATCTCTCTGAGACCCAGTTTCCTTGTGGGTAGGATGGGAACTTAGATCACAGGGCCTGTGGGGGGTTAAGGAGCTGATTTGTGAAAAGAGCCTGGCCCGTGCTCAGTGCTCAGATTACACCTACTGGAGCTAATGTGGTCACCATAATGTCAGCGAGCTCTGGCAAACAATCCAGACTCCACTCACTTTCTGGAAAGTGAGAAGGGCTGACAGACCACCTCTATGTCATCCATACTAGGAGCCACAAAATCAAAACTGGTGCTGGACCTTCCTTCCCTTCATCTCTCCTTCTTCCCTCCATCTCCCTGCTGTGCTCTCCCATTTCAACTCTTCTCTCTGCTTGCTGCCCCCTCCTCCAAGAGAGAGCTACATTCAGGTAGGAATCCAGGGAGGAGGGTTCCAGGAGCAGTCTGGCTCACTGGCTGCTTTGCAGACTGAGGTGGGAGACTGGGGTTGTGAAATCAGAGAGAAGTAAATATGTGTGATGTTTGTCTAGTTTTCTTCATATATCAATGACAAAATAGTAGGAGATATTATGTGGATGGGTTTCAGGTGTGCTGTGCTATTTAAGATGATCTTTCCCCAAGACCTGTTCTTTTCTGCTCTGCGTCTGCCAAGCAGCAAACCTGGCTCATGTTTGAATCTCGTGTGTTGGGAACTGAGCAGGGAGTTACCGGGTTGGGTGTGGTATGACCCCTGCCAGAGGCGGTCTGGTGGGACACAGTCTGTCCCACACACTTGAGCTGGAGACAGAGTGCTTCCCTGTGAGCCAGGTGCTGGGGGCACCAGGGACCCTCTCCCTCTGCACTTTTGGGTCTCGGACTGGCACCTGCAGGGGCCACCCTGAGGTCTGCCCTGGGGGAAAAGGCGCTGCCAGGGAGGGCGGCACAGAGAATGTTCCCTGTGGGGCTCCTGCACTCCTCCCAGGTCCTGCTGCAGAAGTGCGGTGTGAGGCATGCCCTGGAGCACATCTCTCTCCTCCTCTCCTCGCCCACATCCCTGGTCCTGGGATCAGAATAAAACCTGCACTTGGCTCCATGGGAGAGAGGCCCAGGTGCAGCGGCCCAGAGACCCTCCCTGGCTGGCGGGAATTCTAGAGGCCTGTGTGAAGGCTGCTGGGTTGGCTGCACACGGGGGCTCTCATGGTCCCACTGAACTCCTGGGACCGGCCAGGCCCAGGACAGAGGCACTGAGCACCAGAGCCAGAATCCTTGCTCCTGTCAAACCTGCTGCTCCAGCTACACAGCGATGGGCCTCCTTCCCACCTTGTGGTCATGGCCAACCCTGGGTCCTCTCCCCCCCAGTCCTTCCAGGGCTCAGCTCTCAGGGCAAACACTGGCAGGCACGGGTGTCGGTGGGGCCACACCTGCTGTAGAGCCCCTGTCACCCCCTGACAGAGGAGAGGAATCTGGACAAGTTAGTTTCCTTTCTTGCCTCTGTGGAGATGTGTGGAGGGCCTGGGTCACCTCGCGGCAAAGTTTCTCAGGCTCTGGAGATGACTCGTGTACATGAGAATCAAACGAAGCACTCAGATGGGAAGGAAATTCCATGCAGTGTGAATTCAGAGTATGTTAAGCAGTTAGGATTAAAATTGCATACATTTCACTTTCCACTTTTGCAAAAAAAATAAAACAAATACAACGTGTATTATAGTTGAAAAAGCAGTGTCTTCTGTCCCCTCTTCTTGCGGGAATATATAAAGGCATAAGAGTAATGATGCTAACATGAGGTGTACTAATTGGCTTTTACCTGAAAGTCACAGGTAGGGTGTGATGATGAGTGAGGAAGAAGAAGAAATGCGAGCAAGAAAAAGAGGGCAGTTTCAGGTCTCTGTCCATTGTGCAGGTGCCGGTGTCAGGATGGATCATACTGCAGGTGGGGTGGGGGCAGGGTCCCCACTCTCATCCTCTGTCATCAAACTCCCTCTCCTCACAGGCCCAGAGGGTGGGACTTGGCCTTTCTCACCTGGAGTTATGTACATTAACTTCCCCGGTGGGAGCTTTGCATAGAGAGGATCTTCCCTGCCTTCCCCGGGGACCGTGGTGAAGCTTCCTTGCCCACAGGATAGTTTCTGGACTGGAAGGTTGGTTTGGACTCTGTGTTTCAGCAGCTCACTTAGCAGGGCCCAATTCCTTCCTCTTGTCCCTGGACATGCATCCCAGAACCCAGGACTCCAGATCCCTGATCTTGGACACCAGCTCCCCCAACTGACCCTGTATCTTGATCTCATTCTTCTGAGTGACCACAGAGCAGAAGGGACACGACAAACCTTTCCATGGGGCTCCTTCAGCCATGAATTGATGCACTAGTGGCCATGGATATAAGCACAGTTTAGGTACATAGCTTTATCTAGATAACCTAGGCAGATGAGACATTTGCTTCATTCTTTAAAATGTTCAGCCAAACCCACTCTCAGGAATAATAAGTATACTAGAGTTTCCTAATGACCCAAATGACCATGAGGGCTTGAGGTTTTATCCTCTTTACTTGCATAGACCTGTCATGTAACTAGTATTTCTCATCCCTTTACAAGGATATGGCCTACAGCATAATACAAATATGAATATGAATATAAATATAAATAAATGACTCTTGGCCCAGAACTTCTGCTATCTTAGATGCTATTTAGAATAAATGGTGCAATTGGTCATTCAGCTTTGACCTGACCTGGTGAAATGAGCCAGATCTGGGGTATCTGATATCGTAGCCACCAACTACCTGTGGCCTTCGAGCACCTGGAATTCAGCTCACCTGAATTGAGATGTGCTCTGAGTGTAAAATGCACACTGGATGCTGAAACCAGAATAAGAAAGAGAACTTAAATTATTTTATTGAGATTTTTTTAAAGATTTTATTTATTCGACAGAGATAGAGACAGCCAGCGAGAGAGGGAACACAAGCAGGAGAGTGGGAGAGGAAGAAGCAGGCTCATAGTGGAGGAGCCTGATGTGGGGCTCGATCCCATAATGCCAGGATCACGCCCTGAGCCAAAGGCAGACGCTTAACCGCTGTGCCACCCAGGTGCCCTTATTGAGATTTTTAAAACACTATCTCATTGACGTAAATGCATGTTGGAGTGATACCATTTTTCCAATTACAATTCTTTTGACTTTTCTCCTTTTACTGTGTGTAATGTAGCTACTAGAAAAGTTATGATTGACGCAGGTGGGTCATATTAGACGTCTGCCAGATGCTGCCAGACTTGGCTCAGAGAGCCTCCAGCTTGGGTAGCTGGTCCCACCTGGCCGCCACTCAGACCCGGAGCAGCAGCTGAGGGATGGAAGCAGTCAATGGGGAGCTCAGTTCATCATCTCGTGGGACAGTCCAAGCTGTGATCTGGTTAAGGAAAAGGAAGACTTGGTCATCTCTCCAGCGTGGGTATTGAAAATCTAGTCCTGCCCACAGCTCCGGGAGCAGAGAGCCCGAGTGTCCCCAGTGTCTCTAGGTGCACACGCTGTGCTTGGAATTGAGTTGGGCTCAGAAACACTTGCTGTATTACTAAAATACTTCATTCCCCAGACTTTGCTCTCTCATATTTGCCTTTTGTAGAACACTGATAAGTTAAAAACAAAATTGCACAAGATTGGGTGTGTCCTCTGTGAGATTCTTCTCGGGTCTCCCACTCCCTCCAAAGGTGACTCGGTTCTGGAACAAGAATGATCCACAAGGGGCACTTTCTGTGAAAGTGTTCTCTTCCCACCCTACCATAAGAGCATTCACCTCTTGAATCTGATTCATTTTAATTTAATTCTAGAGGAAAAGCGATTTGCTGATGACAGAAAGCTTGTGCCACAGATGGTTTTATTCAGCATTTTATAACTTGAAATCAATCTGATTTCCCTTATATTATTTCTTGATTTTCATGCTCCCTACACTTTCCTGCTTATCTAGGAGTAATGTAAAACAATGTAACATAATTGAAGGGAGAAAACTTGATTGGACATTATGCAAAGAATAAACCAAATGCTATTTACCTAAGTTGTGGTACGATGTCAAGAAGGGAAATATGAAGATGTTATGAAAATTATTTGTAATTTCCCATCTCAGAAGTAAAGTCTACAATTCTTATTATTCTTGGACATTTTCAAATGTATCCAAACTTGTGGTGAACAAAAGAAAGCAAATAAGAAACTCATGAGTTGCAATATTTAGAAATGGTGGTTGGATGTGACTGTAAGGCACACAGCCTTCTAACAGGCTATACATGCTGTGGGGTCACACTTTGGTCAGCCACCCGCAGATTCAAAACTCATACACTTTATTAGCATTAACAAGGGGTGAAAAATTGTGTGAAATGGCTGATCAGTAATAATTGCTCTGTGAATATGAATTTTAGTTTGGATAAAAGACACGATATGATTTACTGCAACTTTAGATATCTCATTTCTATTATGGTCTCTTGCAAATTTTCAAAAAGGAAAGGCTGTTGTCCAATTTTGGGTGGTCTGGGGCCCATTCCAGTTTGTCTAACAATGCTTGAAAATACATATTTGCAATCATGGAGAAAAATAGTTGGGGAGAAATGACTGGGTCCCGAGGGTGAGCTTTGAGAGAACACTTCCCCAAACACTTTCGCTACTTTGAAAAAATTGAAATATAAGAATAGGTGTATTCCATTTTACATCAGTGGGGTCTGTGACTAATTCCATAGAGATAGATATTGGCCGTTTAATATTGGGTTAAAAGAGATCAGGAGGAATTCCCTCTTTTCATACTTTTTTTTTAAAAAAATGATTTATTTGTATATTTTGGAGAGAGAGAGAGACAGCGTGAGTTGGAGGAGCAGAGGGAGAGGGAGAATCTCAAGCAGACTCCATGTTGAATGCAGAGCCCAATGCGGGGCTCCCCTAGGAACCCCCATTTTTCTTAAAGGGATTTAGCAGTCATGGCTTAAGACAGGGCTTCTTAACCTTGGCTCTGTTGACATTTGGGGCAAGGGAACTCTTGTGGGAGCTGCAGGGAGCCTGGTAGCGTGTGGAGCAGCATCCCCGGCCTCTACCCACCAAATGCCAGTAGCACCCGCCCCACAGTTGGGAACCCTCAATGTACCCAGACATTGCCGAGTGTTCCCTGGGGGCCAAAGTACTCCCTGCTTGGGGACCACTAGAAGCCAGTATAATGTGTCCAGAGAACTGGGAAGATACACCCTCTGGGTATAATATTCTATTAGGTACCCCTTAATGGAGTAAAAAGAATCTCAGACGGAAGAGACATTGATGGGATGTGAATACAGGGAGAGTGAGAACGCCAATGGAAGCCTCATCTCCCTGTAAACACCTGGAGTCCAGGATTCAAGGCGAGTAGAGAGGAGCCCTACATTAATTTATTTTCATTCATTAAAATGATTGATAATCATTCATTCCATTCATGGGTTTCTCACATTCTACAGAGGGTGGCTAAGGAGAGAGCAAGATGGAGAGTTTAGATGAGGTTGATTAAACCGTTACTGAGTCACTACCACCCATGCCTGGCAACATGTACGTAATTTTGTCCCACATTGACTCTGGGTTTGAGAATCCAAGGCACAGATGTGAGTCTCAGTACTCAGTCTGAAGAAGTGGATTATTTCAGGATGTTCATGAATCAAAGTGCAGTATAGCCTGAGACAGCCTGAACAGCACTGGCCAATAGGATTCCGTGATGTAAACGTTCTCTGTCTGCCCTGTCCAATATGGTAGCACCAGCTCGGAGTGGCTTTTGAGCCCTTGAAATGTGGCCACCTTTCTTGTGTCACATGTGGAAATGTGAACATTTGGGGGATAGTGAATTAAAAATACATTGCTTAGTGTGCCTGGGTGGCTCAGTTGGTTAAAAGACCATCTCTTGATCTCAGCTCAGGTCTTGATGGTTGTGTGTTCAATCTCTGCCTTGGGCCCCACACTGGGCAGGAGCTTCCTTAAAAAACAAAACCAAACCCAAAACATCATTTACATTTACTTTCCCATTTTCATTGCTCTTGTTTCCAGTGTGCTTATTAGAAAACATGAAACCATGTCTGTGTCTTGCATTAGGTATTTATCAGAGAGCCCTGATCAAGAAGGTGTAGAATTCTGCCCTGTCAGGACACCTTAAACTCAACCCTGCTCTGGGTTAGTGTCTGGGCTAGGCAGGACCTGCAGGCAGAGCTGGGGATCCGCCTAAGTTCAGATCCTTCTTCCATCTCAGCTCAAAGCCCAGTGAGGATTCTAGACTTGGTTTCCAATCAGCATTTCAGATCTCTCTCTGTTTGGACCATGTGCCCTTGATTTTGTGTGTTCATTCCTTAGCACTAGAAAGGACATTTAGTTAGGAACCATTAGGTATTTCCACTTTAAGGATGAAAGGATTTCAGGAAACAATAGCATTTAAATCACAGATGATCCTGCCATTCAGCTGTCCAGGGGATCTCCCTCTGAGAAGCCACCATGAAGTAGTTTGAAGAGGCAAGCCAATGTCCTGTCTGCTTAGCCTTTCTGGAGAAGTGCTTTGTGGAAAATTTATAAATAAATAAATAAATAAACAAACAAACAAATGTAGTTTTCAATAATATATCATTTGCGTATACCCCCCAGTGCTCATCACATCACACACCCCCCTTAATGCCCATCACCCAATTACCTCATCCCCCCACCCACCTCACCTCCAGCAACCCTCAGTTTGTTTCATATAATTAAATGTCTTTCATGGTATTTCTCCCTCTCTGATGACCTCCAGTTCAGTTTTCCCTCCCTTCCGCTATGATCCTCTGCACTGTTTCTTAGAGTCTACCTAGGAGTGAAACCATATACTTGTCTTTCTCTGGCTGCTGGGTTTCACTTAGTATAATACACTCCAGTTCCATCCAGGTCAATGTAAGTGGTAAGAATTCATCCTTTCGAATGGCTGAGTCATATTCCTTTGTATATATGGAGCCCATCTTCTTTGTCCATCCACTTGTGGATGTGAGTCATTCTAGTGAAATTATCAACCCTAAGGAGGGGGTCTGAGGGAATACCTGACCTTGTGGTTGGGCATAAGTGTGGGTAGCTTGAACACCCCATTTGTGACTGGCCTCTGCAGTGAGGACAGACTTGTGGGACTGAACCCTGATGTCCGTGGAGTATGAATTGAATTATTGGAGAACTTGGCGAGTTGGTTGTGGTTGGTGTCAGGAAATAGAGCACACGGGTGTACTTGAAACATGTACACATCTCCTCCCTCCACTGCACCAATTGACTGCATAAAGCCCCCCCAGGGGGTCCTCTGTGCTCTGTGGTCCCTTGGAAGAATGGAGTCAGGTTCAACAGGCAGTAGGGGAAGTTGGTTTCCAAGATCAAAGATCAGGAGCCTAGCTGAGAGCTATTCCCTAGGTGAAACCATGGATGCTGAAATGACCCCACTGACCCCTTCCTCACTAAGGACTCAGAGATTATGATATCACAGTTGGTTCCCCACGAAAGGTGGGAATTATCTGACATTGGGCATTTTATGGGCCTATGCCCCTCAGTCCCAAGCGCAGAGTAGAGTGACCTGGTAGGTCTCTGATAAAGACTGACGATTGAGTCCTGCTCTGGACACAAGTGAGCCACCTGACAGAGTCCATTATCAGGACAGATCAGATTCTTGTGAGACATCTATTCTTTGGAGGAGCGATCGCCTCATACACTCTTCCTTTCCTGTTGCTTCCCCACCTCCTTTGGGCTCTTGACTGGTGCCCTGTGGAAGGTCTCCCTGCCATAACAAACCTCAGGTGGAATCTATTCCCTATGGAAAGCACCTGCCTCAACTCTTGACTTCCCTTGCAAGACATGTAACACAGTCTTGTCCTTTTTCTTGGCTTTGTGGGGGGAAAATGATACTACTAATGTGTGTCTTAAACTTTTGATATGGAAAAGGATGTGGCTACCCAGAGTGCAAAAAAAGCAAAAGCCTCAAAAATCATTCTGCCCCCTATGTCTAGTCTTGCTTATTTACTTCCTGACAACATTTTTACTGATTCACTGCTTAATGATCGTGAGACAAGGTCTTTCTTATAGGCATCATTAATTGAGTCCTGAGTTTGATGTTCAGCACAGATTTCTGTGGAAAGGTTTATTGACTGTGGAAAGAGGAGAGATAAGCCACTGAAATGCAAAAGGAATAAGTGGCCCTATTCTATGTCCAGGCTCTGCATTCTGACCAGTGGCTGAATTTGTTTTTTCTCTCCAATGGGTGTGACCTCAAATGTAGATACACCCAACGACAACCTCATGATTTCTGCTACCCTGAGGAGTGTCCAAAGTGGGCGTTCAGTTCAGATAGAATCCGAAAGAGGTGCTGAGAGGTTCAGCTGCACAATTGGCATCATGGACTCCCCTTGGTTGCCCTCTGGCCACCCTACTGGGAAGTAGATCTGGGGAACATGCAAAAAATAGATGTGGGGGCGCCTGGGTGGCACAGTGGTTAGGCCTCTGCCTTTGGCTCAGGGCGTGATCCCGGCATTGTGGGATCGAGCCCCACATCAGGCTCCTCTGCTGAGAGCCTGCTTCTTCCTCTCCCACTCCCCCTGCTTGTGTTCCCTCTCTCGCTGGCTGTCTCAATCTCTGTCGAGTAAATAAATAAAATCCTTAAAAAAATAGAGGTGGGCATTTGCAAAGAATCTGTTCACTAACACAGGAAGTTCCAACTGCCTGTAAAACTTGGATTCTGGATTGTGGATTTGAGAAATAGAAAATTCTCGTTTATTTATTGGCACTGGGCCTAGGGCTGCTCTTTTCATGGACCCCAAGTTCTACCTAGTGGGGATCATCCTGGGTGTGGATATTTGAAACCTTTCATTTTCTAACATCAGCATTGTGTCCTGGATGAATTCCTATCCTTGTGACCAGGTTTACCAAAGTAGTACTTTACCAAAGTAAAGGGGTTGTTTTATGCCATTATTTTCTGGGGCTTGATCTCACGAATCTGAGATCATGACCTGAGCCAAAATTCAGAGTCCAAGGATTCACCAGGTTCCCGACTACATACACTTTTTTTACCATGTATTGAAGTTGCTTGGTTAAGTCCATGGCACTTTTTTGTTCTAAAAGTTTTCCTTCTTTATGTATAATTGGACCTGGTTCCTTCCATTTCCATTGCTACTTTTCATGAACAGATCAAAATCCTGTGTCTATTGAGTGCCCATCCATGAGCCAGAACACACACTGAACCCTGCATTTTGGGGAGTATTTAAAATACTTCATTTAGAAAAGTACTAGTTGTATGTATTGCCCTCAACCCGTTCACTATTACAGAAATGCAGTGGTGAAAATACACTGATATTTCCCCCTCATTATTCAGGGAAGAGTCTGCTTTACATACACATACTGACCAAGAAATTCACAAAGGCTGAGAGGTAACTAAGTACCTCTCAGCCATACACAGAGAAAAATCAGGTAGTATGCATAGATGGTGAGAGAATGAACTAATTTCATTAGGATATGCTTAGAGAAATATGATTAGAAGAATGGAATTTCTGTGAACACTGCTCTTCATTTCATCTGGGACCCATTTTAAACTTTGTTCTAGAATTGTCTGGTGACTCCGGAGGATAGTATGGGTTGGGATGGTGTTTTAAATCAAGAGTGGAACCTCTATTTATTCTCAATCTGTTTTTCTTTTCCCTTTTCACCCTGAAGTTTGGCTAGTGACGCTATTTGGGGGGGGGTGGTAGGTCATCCCCCCTCATGTCGTTTATTTAAAAAAAAAAAAAGGAGTGAGAATGTGTGAGACTGGGGTTTAACTTTCGAAACAAAGCATTTACTCTCCCATGCCCCCCTTGTCTGTGAAGACAGGCCCCTGTCGACACCAGAAGTTGGCAGCTGTGCAGCTGCCTTGTCTCTGAAAGGTCTATGATGACACCGTCACCATGGTGACTTGAGCCACATCTCTGCTGTCCTTTCCAGCTGGGAGTCTTTGAGCTGACCCATTCCTAGGGATAGGTGTTTGCTCTGCTGCTCCAACTCAGAATGGGAAATNTGGTAGGTCATCCCCCCTCATGTCGTTTATTTAAAAAAAAAAAAGGAGTGAGAATGTGTGAGACTGGGGTTTAACTTTCGAAACAAAGCATTTACTCTCCCATGCCCCCCTTGTCTGTGAAGACAGGCCCCTGTCGACACCAGAAGTTGGCAGCTGTGCAGCTGCCTTGTCTCTGAAAGGTCTATGATGACACCGTCACCATGGTGACTTGAGCCACATCTCTGCTGTCCTTTCCAGCTGGGAGTCTTTGAGCTGACCCATTCCTAGGGATAGGTGTTTGCTCTGCTGCTCCAACTCAGAATGGGAAATTGCTGTGGTTCCTGCTGTGGTTCCTGCTGTGATGGTATGTTCCTGATGATCTTCTGAATGCTGTTTGCTATGACTCAGTTCACTCTTTCTCAAACTATTTTTCTCATTGTTGAAAATGTCCTCTCTCCCAATTTCATCTACATATGTTTTATAGTTTGTTTTATCCCTTGATTTCTACTGTTGATGGTTCTACTGAGCTAGCAGCCTTGGTCTTTGTCCTCCATGGAGAACAATGGACTACTTCCTATGATATCTTGAACCCCTCACTTGTCACCCCTAGGTTCTCAAGGGGGAAAAATACACAGTGTCTATGTTCTTTTAAGTTTTTTTATGCATCCTAAATTCTATATTCACATTATGCATTTTTGAAATTTAGAGTGAACCCAGAAAGTTGATATGGAGGACATTTATCATTGTTTTCTCAGTGTCTTACAATGTCTGCCCTCTAACGTTCATCCCCAAAGGGGTATGGATTTCAGGATTTTGGGGACATGTGGGTTCGTTCCTATCAACAGTTGCCCCAAAGAGATCCTCAGAATATGAGAGTCTACGTTTCAATTTATGACCCCCAAACACACATTTCCATTTCTAAGAAATTTGGGTGCTATCCAAAATGACATTTTCTAGAGATTTCAATGATATGCTACCACCCATCCCATTCAGCACCCCAGATGTAAGTATGGTGACAATAGCATAACCTTTTTTTCTTGGTGACTCAATGAATAGCCTGCCTTTAATGTCTGGTGAAAGATGGGTAACTGGTTAATGGATCGATTTAATGAGTGATCGATAACCAAGTACACAGATTATTAGTTATGCACAAAGAAAAATAGGTGATGTAGACACAAGAGCAGAGACACACACATCATATATATATATACGTATATATATATGTATATATATATGTATATATATATGTATATATGTATATATGTATATATAGATGATTGCATACGTTTACACATAGGATTGTAGCTTGAAAACAGAACGTGTCTACATTAAAGTGGTTTTAATGTAATGTGTTTCTTAGTTCTCCTGAACTTTCATCCAGATCTCTTCCCAAAAGCTAAGCTATGTTTTTTTTTTTCTATGAGTTGACAAGGGTCTCAGGAACTCCTAGTTTGTTTGGAGGCACTTCTATTTCTGTGAAGAAGAAATAATGTAAGATGGCATTGTTTCACATGTTTGAAAACACAAGACTTTGTAACAGTGACCCTCTCTTCCTTTACACTGGGATTCATCTCATTTGATCTGCTGACATTAAGACAGGCAACTGGAACATTCTAGAGAACACTCATGGATATTTGTGGACAAGGGCACCAGAGAATGGATTCAGGGACACAGCAATAGGTTTGCTCGTTTGCTTTTTGTTGTTGTTGCTGTTGTTGTTGTTTGCCTCTGATTCTATCCAAAGGAAATCGTGTTGGGGTAAAATGCTTGCATTTAGGCAAAGCAGCTGTGTGTCAACAGAGCAATGGTCTGGGAACTCAGACTCCCAGATTTGAATCCAGCTCTGGAACTTGTGAAATTGTGAGATCTCAGACAAGATCTAGACCCTCTAATTCACCTTTCTGACCACGTGACAGGTGTTCATTCATTCAATGCTCATCACACACTTATGCGATGATTTGTTTCCT
>NW_023217703.1:159149-168193 GCF_002007445.2 Ailuropoda melanoleuca
GGAGGCACAGAGATGAATGTGACCAGGTTCATGAACTCCTCTAAGTAAAGGAGCCAGGAGGTGAACCCAGGCCTGCAGTCCAGTGCTCGTGCTCTAATTACTGAACTGAACTGCACTTATGACTCAGCCATGGGATTAGTAGTTACTGTGCAAAGAAGCTTTAGGATCTGCATGGATGTCAGGAATTCCCTGAGCCAAGGGGAATCCCAAACACTGTTTGTCATTATGAGGTCAGCTCGGGGGTCACATAGCCCAGGGAAGCTCTTGAGCCATAGAAGTCCAGATCTTGCCATAGTCATTCATCTGAAAAGGACATAGGAAGCCTGGTCTGTTTGAAACCATGCTTGTGTTCAGTTCAAAGATTCTGAGAGTTTGGAGGCACCATTTAGGACAAGCCAGCCAAACTCTGTTTGAACGCTGGGCTACTCCTCCACACCTGACCTCAATCTGGTCAGGATGGAGGAGACCCTTTCATGGTATTTGATGGCATTGTCAGTATGAGTAAGCCCTAGTCATGCTGAAATCCTGTGAGCTTAGGGACACTCCTGGGACAAGGAAAAATAAGACTCAAAGAACCAGTTCATAATTAACCTTCTGTCCAGAGCTGGTCAGTGCCTGGCCAATCAGTGTCATGGCATGGTCACTCTTCAGGGCATGGCACAAATAAAATAAGAATAGGGAGCATGCTGGGCGGTGCCTGGGTGGCTCTGCCAGTGGAGCATTTGACTTGATCTCAGTGTCGTGGTTTCAGTCTCCATGTTGGGCATGGAGCCCATTTTAAAAACAGAGAGAAAGAATCGGGGGCATAGTGTTGTAGATTTGATAACATTCTCCCCATGAGCCCTAAAAAAATGCTTGAATGCCATGAACTACACACTTTCGGGACAGTGACCAACAAGAACTCAAACACTCGTAACAGCCTGCTGTCCATCATCCTTGTTTGGATGCGCTTGTCCAGCTGGGCCAGGGAGTGTCCATGCTCCAGTGGGGGCCTTTGCTCCTTCCAGAGCTCTCCCATTGTTGGCTAGTAAGTGCAAGCATGGAGAGAGGCCATGATTCATGACTATATACACATAGCCTTGCAAAGCGAGACTAGAAGTCAAACAGCATCAAATGAATAATGGTGCTTGGTTTTCAATGATAGAACTTCATTATTGACAAATCGTCAACAATTGATGAGCTTCCTCACAAAGGATGTGAGATGAAATGCAACAGAAAGTCGTGCTTAGATCTGAATCTAAGTCTCTCAATAAAAGGTTGCTTATTATCACGTGCAAAACAGTATACAGCAGATGATAGATTTAAATGCAAAAGCAGGTCTGGGTGATCCTTACGGTGAGTTGTGACGGGGGAGCTTCTCCAGGGTGTGGGTATGGAAGGGTCCCTCTCTATGTGTCCTTTGTATATTCCCTGATTTTTTTTTAAAAGAGTTTATTTGAGAGAGAATGAGAGAGCAGAAGTGGTGAGTAAGGGGTATGTTGGGGGGGAGAAGAGGGACAAGCAGACACCAAGCTGAGTGCAGAAACAGAGGCCCAGCTCGATCCCAGGACCCTGAGATCATGACCTGAGCCAGGTCAGACACGTGACCCACTGAGCCACACAGGCGCCCCTGAGGGGTCCCTCTCAAAGGAGGTAGGGCTTGGTCCCCTGCCACTGCAGGGTCTAGAGAAGGATGAGGAGNATGAAGGAACAGGGAAGGTGCACATTCAGAGCCAGTGCAGTCTCAATTCCCACTTAGCCAGGCCTTAGCCCAGGCAGTTTGGAGACTTACTTAGATCAATACCAGTGAGATACTAGAGGTCATAGGCTTAATTTATTAAACCAGCAAAGCACTAGCCCAGGTGGCCATTTTCCCAGTTAATTCACAGGAACTGCTCAGCCAGGGTTGGTCAGTTGAAGGGAAGCTAATTCTTGGTAGAGCTGTCATGTGACAATTAGTTTGGAAAGTCCTCGGTTCTGAATCAGCTTGGGAGCCCCGCAGACCACTGGCCCTGAGGGTGTTCAACTGGTCCTGGGGAAGGCTCCACGTCAGAGAGCTAGTAGGGTGAATGCTGTGGAAGGATGGCCACAGTTGGGCTTCCCCTGGCCCTTCAGAGGGGTTTGTCAAGGGGCATCTGCACTGTGTTCTTGGTCAGGGGTTGAAACCTAGATGTGTGAAGGTGAGCTAGGATTTGGACTTTGCTGTTGGCTCAGGCACCTCCCCCAGGGCATCCAGTGTCTCCCACAGACAGCTCGGGGCTGGAGGATATGAGAAAGAGATGAGGGAGCCCTGGTTCAGGGCTTCAGAGCTTGATCTCAGGTGTCTGGACAGGTGTCAGGTGTTCTGAGACCTTTCACCCCAAGGAACCAACTCCATCCCTGTCCCGCCTCCCCCACTCAACATTAAGTTGTTTCTATAGCTTGGCTTTGGTAAATAGTGCTGCCGAACATGGGCAGATATTTCTCTGAAAACTAGTCTTGAATTCAAATGGATTTCTTATCCAAGAGTGGGATTGCTGGGTGTAATGGTAGTTCTTTTGTGAATTTTTTTGATGAAGTCCTGTATTGTGTTTTTATAGTGACTGCATCAGTTTACATTCTCTGTGGGGTATTTGAAGGCTATATGAACCCTAAGACCTTCCTAAAGCCCTGACTCAGGTGGCTTTGCTAGGCAAATGATGAACCATGGGATCAAAAGTTTGGACTCTGATGAACTTATCACTCCTCTTTCTATGGTCTTCTGATAGCAAGATGTCAACACCTCTTTCTGTTGTCATGCATTTCCCACGGTCTCTGAGAAAACAAAAAATAAAGTGAAAAAAAAATCCATATTTTCTCTAGGTCTCCGGAAGCTGGCCAGGAGAATAAAGCTGAAGGTTCACCCCACTTCTCACCCTATTGAAGGTACCGTGGAAATTCATTCATGAAGTTGATTCAAGAATAATTATTCTAGGGGCACCTGGGTGGTGTCCAACTCTTGATTTTGGCCCAAGTCATGATGTCAGGGACATGAGATTGAGCCCTGTGCTGGGCTCCATGCTGGGTATGGAGCCTGCTTCAGATTCTCTCTCCCTTTCCCTATGCCCCTCCCCTGCTCACACTCCCTCTTTGTCTCTAAAAGAAAAAAGAAGAAGAAGAATTATTACACTAGTTTTCAGTGTCCCATACTTAAGACAAAAATGACAAGCTATATTATTTTTGTTTCACGTGTGAAAATTTTAATTCAGCTGGTCACTCATTAGTTTATAGCCACAGTAGTCAGATGGCATTTGCAACACAAGTCTCTTCACATTTCATGGTAGGTATAGTGAAGCTAACGAATGGACATTAGTCTGTTATTAAATATTAGGAAAAATAGATCTTTTATTATTTTTAATGAAAAGATGTTATTACTTCGAAAAGGTTTAGATTAAGATAGTAATTGAGGAGATAATATAAAAAATTTCCCTATCACCCTTATCTCTTGGCGCACAATTTCCACAATCTTTCGAAGCTTCATCAGTGTGGAACACATGATATGGATCACAAACCAGTGTAGCGATATTAATACTCATTGAAGGCCAGCATTGCTAGGAGGGTCTGCTCTGTGTTGTGTGGGAGTATGGGTTTTGACAAATGCGTAAAGTCGTGTATCCACCATGTACAGAGTAACTTCACTGCCTTGAAAATCCTGTGTTTAACCTATTCATGCCTTTGCACTTTCTCTAGAAATCTTAACAACCATTGACCTTTTGTCATCTCTATAGCTTTCCTTTCTCCAGAATGTCATCTAGTTGGAACTGTAAAGCATGTTGCTTTTCCAGACTGACTTCTTTCACTTTTATCTATACAGTTCACATTCGACAATGTCTTTTTGTGACTTGATAGTTCAATTATTTTTTTAATCTCCTTTTTATTATTGTTTGAGAGAGAGAGTGAAAGTGTGTGGGGAGGGGCAGAGGAAGAGGGAGAGAGAATCTTCAGCAGCCTCCACGCTCAGCAGGGAACCCGTCTGACGTGGGGCTTGATATCGTGCCCCTGAGATCATGACCTGAGCCAAAATCAAGAGTTGGATGCTTAATTGAGTGAGCCAGCTATGTGCTCCGGTAGCTCAGCTATGTTTATTACTGAATCGTATTGCATTGTAAAGGTGTATTGCCGGTTGTTTCTCCGTTCACCTAGTGTAGGACAGCTTAGTCGCCTCTAGATTTGGTGTTCATAAATCAAGCCGATAGAAGCACTCCTGGGCCAGTTTTCATGTGGACACAGTTTTCAACTCAACTGGGTAAATACCTAGGAGTGAGATGGCTGGATGACACCACAAGACTGTGTTTTGCTTTGTAAGATTTGATAGAACTCACAGGTCAAACCATCTGGGGCTGGCTCTTCCTTTCTGGGAAATGTATTAACTATTGGTTAAATGCCTTTGATACATGCCTGGTTCAGATCATCTATTTCCTTTCAGTGGGTTTTGGTAGTTTTGTGACTTTGAAGGAATTGGCCTCTTTCCTTTCAGGAATCCTAGAATNATTTCTTTTCAGGAATCCTAGAATTTTTCCATGTATTCCTTTAGAATCCTTTCAACATGACGTCTCCTCTTTCATCTGATATTAATGTGTGTCTTCCCTCTTTCTTCATGGTTAGTCACGCTAGAGCTTTATCCATTTTACTGATGTTTACAAAGAACCAGCTTTTGTCTTGGTTTGGTTGATTTTGTTTGAGAGTGTTTTGTGTTTCATTTCATTGGTATCTGCAATTATATTACTTTTTTTTCTTACTTGCTTTATATGACATGACTCTTTTTTCCTTGTTTTCTAAGGAGGAAGCCTATTCACTTTGAATCTTTCTTACTTTCCAACACGATGACATTCAGTAGTATAAATCACCCAAGCACTGCCTTCGCATACATTTTTGTCAACGTGTATTTTCATTTCGTTTAGTTCAAAATCTTTTCAAGCTTCTCTTGAAACTTCCTCTTTGACCATTTTTTAAATCTCCAGCTCTTTGGGGATTTCCCAAGATTTCTTGCTGTGGTTGAGCTCTAGTTTAATTTCATAGAGGTTGGAGAGCAGCTGTTGTATTGCTTCTACTCTTTGAAATGTGTTGGGGTGTGTTTTATGGCCCAGCATGGGGTCTCTTGCTGAATATTCCAGGTAAGCTGGAGAAACAGTATATTCTGCTAGAGAGTCTGTGCTCCAGGAAACCTGGATTCCCTGTGTTCCCTATCCTGTCTCCTCAGGGCCATGGTTTGTCCTGTGTCCACCCCTCTCCATGTATCCCAGAGACTGGTCGATTTTTCAGTGTCTTCAGGCTTTTTCTTGTTCGTAGGGTGGACAGTGATTTCCATGGTCCTTGCATGTGGAGCCCTCTACTTTTGTCTTCATGTGCCTTCCATCTCCCTTCTCCTGAAATGTGTCTTGACTTCAAGATATTTGGGCACACGCTGCTTCCATTCATATAACCAGGTCTCCAAAAACAGCCGAGATGCCTGTGTCTAGATGTCAGCTTATGTAGCAAAACACACGTTTTCTTTGACATTCCACCTCTTACACTGGCTGTTATCCTAAGTTAGAGGTTTACAGAAATATCAGCCATATGCTTTCACTCAATGTGTTACCCTCCCAGAGGTATGGACTAGTGAAAATAAAGAATATATGTGTTTTTACATATATCCATTGAGTATCCAGCCTTTCACACACCATGACAGACCAAGAAACCCATTGACAGAGAGGGATAGATACGCATGTACATAGGGAGTTAGTAACATAGAAAAAAAAAGTTAAAGTTTGAGATGAAGAGACATGAATTTCTCTATGTAGACAATTGCATCCTTGTGCACATAGAGCTCTAGCTTTAGAAAAACAGGAGCCTCTATTCATGTGGTTGTGAGGTAATGCACAGGTCAGGTCCCCTGAGTCTGCGTCCAGCACGCTGTTCAAAGGCGAAGCTCTGGTCATTCGCATGACTGGGCAACAGCTCTTAGATTGAGGTGTTGGAGGAGGAGGAAATCACACAAGATGATAGGAGGAGGAGGAAATCACACAAGATGATAGAGTTTCACACGTTGTAGAACACAAGTATGTTATGTACATAAGCCCTCTCTCTCACCAGGAAACTGGTGTTCGTTTTGTTTGACCAGATATCTGTGAGGTCAGGCAACAAATTCATTCTGGAAGCATCATGCACATTATTTTGGGAAATGGCCACTTAGTGTGTGCTCAGGCAGTCAGCAAAAGCATTTCTGAGACCTTTATGTGACTCCTTAAACACCGAGTCTGGCTTAACGTAAAGGAGTCCTTTTTAGATGAAGCAGGTGTGTGTCATGGAGAAAGCACTGGCCTGGGAGCTTGGACAGCAGAGTTTGACTGCAGCTCTGAGTTTTGTGAAGTTATGGCATCTCAGACGAGACATTTCACCTCCAACGAACCTTCCTGAGCATTTCCATGGCATGCTTTACTTACACTAACCATTCAACCCTCACCACCAATGCAGTACTTTGCTTGCTAAGGGCACTCTTCAGATGGAGAAACTGAGGCACGGAGCTGAATGCACCCAAGCACACAAGCTCTTAAGTGGACATGCCAACATGTGAACCCAGATGGCTGGGCCCATGCTACTACTCTGAGATACTGAACTGCACTTAAGACACTGACAAGCATAGCTCTGAGCCATGGGTTTAACAGAAACCATGCAGGATCTTTCCAAGGCCTGTGTATATATCTGAACTGCATGAATCTATGGAGATCCCAAGTACTGTCTACCCTTATGAGGTGGCCTCAGTGAACACATGGAGGGCGGACTTGGGCTTAGCCCTTAGTGTGAAAAGCACACAGAAGGTCCAAACTGTCTGTCCAGCTCACAGATTTTGAGACGGGGAGGCACAGCATTGAAAAACCTGGTAAATCTCTCTCAGTGTTGGGTCACTTCTCAGCGGCTGGCCCCAAACGGGAATCAAGAGATAGTTTAGTGCTCTTGGATTGCATGATCCCCCTGAGCCCCAGAAAGCCTCCAGTGCTGGCAATGACACACCCAAGCAACAAGGACAAATAAGAACTCAAAGTAACATTTGGTTACTAACCCAGGGTCCACTCTTCTTCCTGCACCTCTCTTATAGAACTGGGGTAGAGGGCGTCGGGGGTAACCCAGGCCTCCCACTGTAAAGGACCATCCCATTAGTGGATGACTACTGCTAGCATGGAGAGCCACCGACTCAGTGAACACATACATGAGACACACACTGGACGGAAAAATACCATGAGATTAATGAAGTTACTTTTATTTATTTCATATTTTTAAATTTTTGGACTATCTTCTGTCTTTAGGGTGTCTTTATTTTTCATTATTATTATTATTTTTTAATGGAAGTAGTTGAGTTGACACACCATATTCCATTCATTTCAGGTGTACCTTTGCCTTCCATGGCAAAGCCAGGACTCTGTTTCTCCCTTCTTTGCTGCTTCTCTTCTCTGCATCTCCTTCCATGAAGAAGGGGGCTCTCCAATATCCAACTGCAGGTTTTTCTTTTTTTTAATTTAAATTCAAATTAGGCAACACATACTGTATTATTTTCAGGGGTAGAACTTAGTGGTTCATCTGTTGCGGTAACAGCCAGTTGTCATTCCATCAAGTGCCCTCCTTAAGGCCCATCAAGCAATTACCCCATCCCCCCACTTCAGCAGCCTCAGTGTGTTCTCTAGATATACAAAAAAAAAAAAAAAAATACTCAACTGTTGAAGGACTCAAAACTTGTCATTGGCAAGTGCATGTTGTTAAACCAACCATATCCCTCACCACCCCCCTTCAGCAGCCCTCAGTTAGTATTAAAGATACACTGTAAATTACTCAACCANAATGGAAGTTGTTGAGTTGACACACCATATTCCATTCATTTCAGGTGTACCTTTGCCTTCCATGGCAAAGCCAGGACTCTGTTTCTCCCTTCTTTGCTGCTTCTCTTCTCTGCATCTCCTTCCATGAAGAAGGGGGCTCTCCAATATCCAACTGCAGGTTTTTCTTTTTTTTAATTTAAATTCAAATTAGGCAACACATACTGTATTATTTTCAGGGGTAGAACTTAGTGGTTCATCTGTTGCGGTAACAGCCAGTTGTCATTCCATCAAGTGCCCTCCTTAAGGCCCATCAAGCAATTACCCCATCCCCCCACTTCAGCAGCCTCAGTGTGTTCTCTAGATATACTTTTTTTTTTTTTTTTTTACTCAACTGTTGAAGGACTCAAAACTTGTCATTGGCAAGTGCATGTTGTTAAACCAACCATATCCCTCACCACCCCCCTTCAGCAGCCCTCAGTTAGTATTAAAGATACACTGTAAATTACTCAACCATCAGAAGGAATCAAATCTTGACATTGGCAACTGCATGTTGTTTAACCAACCACATCCATCTCCACTGTTCTGTCGTTCAAGTCAAGCAGAGCTGAGTCATTCATGAGATAGAGCACCGAGGGTGGGAAGATACTCTGTGTCCTCTAGTCAGTCTCCCATTTGGATGGCCAGTTGGAGGAGATTCATCCTGGCAGAACAAATAGAGAGACTTCACTATGGGCAGAGGGAGAGGTCGGGCCCCCGCACGACAGCACAGTGTGCAAGCAGGCGACCTATTTGTAGACTAACTGACTCACATCGACCAGGTTGCCTTAAGCTAGAAAGTCAAAGGTCTGTTTCTCCTTCGTTTCCTCATCCTCTTGTTTGCTTTTCCTCACCCACCAAGGAGAATGGCCCAGCAGCAGCTCAGCCCATGCTTCTTAACCAGTCACTCCCATAGAGTCTTGTCCCGTGTCCATATCAACAGTGATCACACAGTAATTCCCGAGTAGGACCAACAATGGACTGACACTTACTTTGTGCCCTTTTAGAGTGTACCAAGTGTGTGGTGGAGGACCTTAGCAAGAAAGCACTGTGGCCCAACACATCCAGGTTAAGCTTGGCTGTCTTTGCCTGAGAGAAATGTTTCTTAATTCAGTTTCCTCTTTTTGAAGTGAGTTCAGCTATGACAACATGACAGTGTAGTTTTTAGACGTGAGGTACCATTTTCTTGGGGTGTTGGGAGGGGAGGTTGTAAACTGTGTG
>NW_023217703.1:170569-195796 GCF_002007445.2 Ailuropoda melanoleuca
AATTCATTCTGGAAGCATCATGCACATTATTTTGGGAAATGGCCACTTAGTGTGTGCTCAGGCAGTCAGCAAAAGCATTTCTGAGACCTTCATGTGACTCCTTAAACACCGGGTCTGGCTTAACATAAAGGAGTCCTTTTTAGACAAAGCAGGTGTGTGTTGTGGAGAAAGCACTGGCCTGGGAGCTTGGACAGCAGAGTTTGACTGCAGCTCTGAGTTTTGTGAAGTTATGGCATCTCAGACGAGACATTTCACCTCCAAGGAACCTTCCTGAGCATTTCCACAGCATGCTTTACTTACACTAACCATTCAACCCTCACCACCAATGCAGTACTTTGCTTGCTAAGGGCACTCTTCAGATGGAGAAACTGAGGCACAGAGCTGAATGCACCCAAGCACACAAGCTCTTAAGTGGAAATGCCAAAATGTGAACCCAGATGGCTGGGTCCATGCTACTACTCTGAGATACTGAACTGCACTTACCACACTGACAAGCATAGCTCTGAGCCATGGGCTCAACAAAAACCATGCAGGATCTTTCCAAGGCCTGTGTATATATCTGAACTGCATGAGTCTACAGAGATCCCAAGTACTGTCTACGATTATGAGGTGGCCTCAGTGGTCACATGGAGGGCAGACTTGGGCCTAGACCTTAGTGTGAAAAGCACACAGAAGGTCCAAACTGTCTGTCCAGCTCACAGATTTTGAGACTGGGAGGCACAACATTGAAAAACCTGGTAAATCTCTCTCAGTGTTGGGTCACTTCTCAGCGGCTGGCCCCAAATGGGAATCAAGAGATAGTTTAGTGCTCTTGGATTGCATGATCCCCCTGAGCCCCAGAAAGCCTCCAGTGCTGGCAATGACACACCCAAGCAACAAGGACAAATAAGAACTCAAAGTAACATTTGGTTACTAACCCAGGGTCCACTCTTCTTCCTGCACCTCTCTTATAGAACTGGGGTAGAGGGCGTCGGGGGTAACCCAGGCCTCCCACTGTAAAGGACCATCCCATTAGTGGATGACTACTGCTAGCATGGAGAGCCACCGACTCAGTGAACACATACATGAGACACACACTGGACGGAAAAATACCATGAGATTAATGAAGTTACTTTTATTTATTTCATATTTTTAAATTTTTGGACTATCTTCTGTCTTTAGGGTGTCTTTATTTTTCATTATTATTATTATTTTTAATGGAAGTTGTTGAGTTGACACACCATATTCCATTCATTTCAGGTGTACCTTTGCCTTCCATGGCAAAGCCAGGACTCTGTTGCTCCCTTCTTTGCTGCTTCTCTTCTCTGCATCTCCTTCCATGAAGAAGGGGGCTCTCCAATATCCAACTGCAGGTTTTTCTTTTTTTTAATTTAAATTCAAATTAGGCAACACATACTGTATTATTTTCAGGGGTAGAACTTAGTGGTTCATCTGTTGCGGTAACAGCCAGTTGTCATTCCATCAAGTGCCCTCCTTAAGGCCCATCAAGCAATTACCCCATCCCCCCACTTCAGCAGCCTCAGTGTGTTCTCTAGATATATGGGAATATTACTCAACTGTTGAAGGACTCAAAACTTGTCATTGGCAAGTGCATGTTGTTAAACCAACCATATCCCTCACCACCCCCCCTTCAGCAGCCCTCAGTTAGTATTAAAGATACACTGTAAATTACTCAACCATCAGAAGGAATCAAATCTTGACATTGGCAACTGCATGTTGTTTAACCAACCACATCCATCTCCACTGTTCTGTCGTTCAAGTCAAGCAGAGCTGAGTCATTCATGAGATAGAGCACCGAGGGTGGGAAGATACTCTGTGTCCTCTAGTCAGTCTCCCATTTGGATGGCCAGTTGGAGGAGATTCATCCTGGCAGAACAAATAGAGAGACTTCACTATGGGCAGAGGGAGAGGTCGGGCCCCCGCACGACAGCACAGTGTGCAAGCAGGCGACCTATTTGTAGACTAACTGACTCACATCGACAAGGTTGCCTTAAGCTAGAAAGTCAAAGGTCTGTTTCTCCTTCGTTTCCGCATCCTCTTGTTTGCTTTTCCTCACCCACCAAGGAGAATGGCCCAGCAGGAGCTCAGCCTATGCTTCTTAACCAGTCACTCCTGTACAGTCTTGTCCCGTATCCATATCAACAGTGATCACACAGTAATTCCTGAGTAGGACCAACAATGGACTGGCACTCACTCTGTCCTTTTAGTGTGTACCAAGGGTGTGGTGGAGGAACCACAGTTGAAGAAAGCACTGTGGCCCAACACATCCAGGGTAAGCTTGGATGTCTTTGCCTGAGAGAAATGTTTCTTACTTGAGTTTCCTCTTTTTGAAGTGAGTTCAGCTATGACAACATGACAGTGTGGTTTTTAGATGTGAGGTACCATTTTCTTGGGGTGTTGGGAGGGGAGGTTGTAAACTGTGTGTTAGGGGACTTTTTACTCAGAAGTGGTTTTTCTTCCCTGAATTAAGAGTTTTGTAATTGTGCTTCAGGGAATTTGAAAGATCCATCCCACAGGAAAAGCTTATGTCTTTTCCAGGGGTGCAGGCTATGCTTCCTTTCTGGGCCTTTGTCTTTCCTGCTGTCTCTCATTTGGTTTTCAATAGTCACCAAGAGAACTGGTGAGGACACAGTATGCATATGACCTGACACTCAGTGTGTGTTCTTTTCTATAAATGCAGGTGGCCCCAGCACCATGGGAAAGTGGTACATATTCTTTAATAAGTTCCTTGCTGAGGAAAAACTCTAGATGTAAAGGCAGGTGGCGGGATATCCTCACTGTCCTCAGTCTGGAGAGCCAACTGATTCCAGGTTCCTGGTAGGACTGAGGCTTGGGAGTGTGGGGAAAAGCTGACTTCCAGGTGAGAAACTATTTGCATGTGTCTCCAGTCCTAGGAAACCAATGCATTCCCCCTGGGTGGTGTGGGTGTGTGTGCCTGAGGCTTGGGGTTATGTGTCTGGTGTCGTGTGATTTGTGAGGCTGTGTGTGTATGTGTGTGTGTGAGAGAGAGAGAGAGAGCAAGAGAAACAGAGACAAAGACAGAGAGAGAGAAGAGAGAAAGATAGAGAGACAGAGAGAGGGAAAGAGAAACGTGTTTCTCCAGGAGATATGTCAGAGAGATACTGCATGATATCACCCTTCTCCAAAGCCATGCTATCACAGTGCACACTTTAGAGCCTTACTGCAGTGGGTGGCCCAGCAGGGACACTTCAGTCCGTGCTTTGAAACCAGCTGGCTCCATACACCCCAGCCTCCTGTCAATATCAAATAATATTTCATGAATATTCTTGAGCAACAAAAGGAATATGCTGACGGGTACTCTGTGTCCTAGATGCCTTGTAGGAAGTCTTCATTGCAATCAGACAAGGCAGCGCTAAAGGCACACCTCTTGCCATGGTGAGCTGGAAGTTCTTTGTCCAAGGAACAGATGTTGCTTCCCTGGTTTCTTTCCAATCCAATTCAGATGAAAATCACAAAATGTACACTTGATTTTATACATATATCTCAAACAATTTTCCTTTTGGGGAGAGCGTTGAGTGGTTGTCTTTTGCAAACCGTTAGCTGATTTGAGAGAACATTTACCTTTGGCGACAACAAACCTGGTTCTAAACGCTGTGGTAGGATCCTGTCCCTCAGTAACACTTTCTTCTGCTTGGATGAAGCATTTTGTAGTCACCGTCCTGAATGGACTGAACAGACATGTCCCCCAGGAAAAACAACTTCCTAAGATATCCAGTTCACTTAATTTGGGGACGTTGGACTCAACCACTGTGTTCCATCTGGGTTCCTAAATTCACTGAGGGAAATAAAGCTCACGCAGACAGACAGTGTGTAGCATGACCTGAGCCTCACAGTGTCCTCTTTTCTGTACCTGCAGGTGACCCCAGCAAGCAGCGAATGCAGTATATATTCTGGAGTCAGCCTCTTCCTGAGACAAAACGCTAGATGGTAATGCAGGTGCGACATCCTTGCAACCCTCAGGGAGGCGAGCAGCCCTGATTGGGTTGTGGGGGTGTGGGGGACAGGAGATTTCCCAGGTGAAAAGTGTGTCCATGTGTCTACAGTCCTAGGAAGCCATTGTATTCCCTGTGTGTGGTATGGGTGTGTGTGCATGAGGCTTGGGGTTGGGGTGTCTTTTGTGGCTCTATGTGGTGTGATTGTGAGTGTGTGATTTTGTGTGGGAGACAGGAAGAGACAGACACAGACAGAGAGATGCAGAGAGGGAGAGGGAGAGATGGAAAGAGTGAGAGAGAGATTTCATATTTCTCCAGAAGGTGTATCCCACTGCCATGGCACAGTTCCCATTGTCCACATTCTCAAAAAAAAAGAAAGAACAAAAGAAACTAAGAAAGAAAGAAAAAAAAAGCAAAGAAACGAAAAGAGGAGCTAAAGAAATCTCGTCACAGGCACTCATTATAGCCCTATTACCGCGGGAGTCCCAGCGGTGGCGTTCAGCCCATGCCTGGGAACCAAATGCCTCCATATGCTATAACTCCATTCATAGTGAGCAATACTCCCCGAGGCATTCTTTTTTTTTTTAATATTTTATTTATTTGAGATGGAGAGAGTGAGAGCACAAACAGGTGAGAGTGTCAGAAGGAGAGAGAAAAGCAGAGCCTCGCTGAGCAGGGAGCCCCATGCGGGACTTGATCCCAGGACCCTGTGGGCCTGACTTGAGCTGAAGGCAGATGGTCTACTGACTGAGCCACCTATGCACTGGTCCCCGCATCATTCATGAGCAGCACCACCAATAAGCTGACAGGTACTCTGTCCTTCTAGATGTGACTGATGATGGCGCTGTCTGGTCGTGGCTTTTTCAGAGTGTTACAGAGGAGGAGGGCCTGCCTCTTGCCAAGGTGAGCTCGCCTGTCTATCCCCGAGGAACAAATATTGCTTTCTGGGTTTCTTTCCAATCAAATTCAGATGAAATTCAGACAGTATACTCTGTTTTGGCGAATTGACCATAATACTAAAATAAAAATCATTTTCCTAATGGCAACTGCTTGTATAAGGAAATGAAATTATTTTTATATACAGATTTTATGTAAAGAGCTCTATATACTTTTGAGATTATACATATGTAATTTCCTTGGTGGGGAGAGCGTTGAGTGGTTGTCTCTTGCCAACCGTTAGCTGATTCGAGAGGACATTTAAAATTGGAGACACCAAACCTGGTTCTAAACGCTGTGGTAGGATCCTGTGCCTCAGTAACACTTTCTCCAGCTTGGATGAAGCATTTTGTAGTCACCATCCTGAATGGACTGGACAGATATGTCCCCCAGGAAAAACAACTTACTAAGGCATCCAGTTCACTTAATTTGGGGTCATTGGACCCAATCACTGTGTTCCATCTGGGTTCCTAAAGTCATTGAGGGAAATAAAGCTCATGCAGATGGACAGAGTATAGCATGACCTGAGCCACAGTGTCCTCTTTTCTGTACCTGCAGGTGACCCCAGCAAGCAGCGAATGCGGTATGTATTCTGGAATCAGCCACTTCCTGAGACAAAACTCTAGATGGTAATGCAGGTGGGGCATCCTTGCAATCCTCAGTCTGAGGAGCCGCCCTGATTGGATTGTGGGGGTGGGTGGGGGACCAGAAATTTCCAAGGTGAAAAAGTGTGTCCATGTGTCTACAGGCCTAGGAAGCCATTGTATTCCCTGTGTGTGGTGTGTGTGTGTGTGTGTAGCTTGGGGGTTAGTTGTCTTTTGTAGTGTGATTGTGAGTGTGTGTGTGAGAGAGAGAGAGAGGGACAAAGACAGAAAGACAGAGACACAGAGACAGAGAGACAAAGACAGAGGCAGAGAGAGATGATCGAGAAAGATAGAGGGAGAGAGGAGAAACGTGTTTCTCCAGGAGATATGTCAGATACTGCATGATATCACCCTTCTCCAAAGCCATGTCATCACACTGCACACTTAAGAGCCTTACTGCAGTGGGTGGCCCAGCAGGGGCACTTCAGTCCGTGCTTCGAAACCAGCTGGCTCCATGCACCACAGCCTCGTGTCCATATAAAGCAATATTCCATGAATATTCTTGAGCAACAAGAGGAATGTGCTGACGGGTACTCTGTGTCTTAGATGCCTTGGAGGAAGTCTTCATTGCCATCAGACAAGACAGTGCTAAAGGCATACCTCTTGCCATGGTGAGCTGGAAGTTCTTTGTCTGCAGAACAGATGTTGCTTTCTTGGTTTCTTTCCAATCAAATTCAGATGAAAATCAGACAATATATATTTGAGATAATACATATATCTCATGCAATTTTTTGGGGGGGAGCATTGAGTGGTTGTCTCTGCCAACCGTTAGCTGATTCGAGAGGACATTTACCATTGGCGACACCAAATCTGGTTCTAAATGCTGTGGTAGGATCCTGTCCCTCAGTAACATTTTCTCCTGCTTCGATGAAGCATTTTGTAGTCACTGTCCTGAATGGACTGAACAGACATGTCTTCCAGGAAAAACAACTTCCTAAAGCGTCCAGTTCACTTACTTTGGGGCCGTTGGACTCAACCACTGTGTTCCATCTGGGCTCCTAAAGTCACTGAGGGAAATAAAGCTCACACAGACAGACAGTGTGTAGCATGACCTGAGCCTCACAGTGTCCTCTTTTCTGTACCTGCAGGTGACCCCGGCAACAAGCAAAAGTGGTACATATTCTGGAGTCAGCCTCTTCCTGAGACAAAACGCTAGATGGTAATGCAGGTGCGACATCCTTGCAACCCTCAGGCAGGCGAGCTGCCCTGATTGGGTTTTGGGGGTGTGGGGGACAGGAGATTTCCCAGGTGAAAGTGTGTCCATGTGTCTACAGTCCTAGGAAGCCATTGTATTCCCTGTGTGTGGTGTGTGTGTGTGTGCATGAAGCTTAGGGTTGGGGTGTCTTTTGTGGCTCTATTTGGTGTGATTGTGAGTGTGTGATTTTGTGTGGGAGACAGGGAGAGACAGACACAGACAGAGAGAGGCAGAGAGGGAGAGGGAGAGATGGAAAGAGTGAGAGAGAGATTGCATATTTCTCCAGGAGGTGTATCCCACTGCCACGGCACAATTCCCATTGTCCACATTCTCAAAAAACTGAAAGAAAGAAAGAACGAAAGAAACTATGAAAGAAAAGAAAAAAAAGCAAAGAAATGAGAAGACGAGATAAAGAAATCTCATCACAGGGCACACATTATAGCCCTATTACCGCGGGAGGCCAAGTGGTGGCGTTCAGCCCATGCCTGGGAACGAACTGCCTCCATATGCTCTAACCCGATTCATAGGGAGCAGTACTCCCCGAGTCATTCTTCTGCAGAGGTGAGGTGAGAGGCATCCTGGAGCACATTTCTCTCTTCTCCTCACCACATCCCTTATACTGGGACCAGAGCAAGACCTGCACTTGACCCTATGGGAGAGAGGCCTATATGCAGCTGCCTGGAGACCCTCCCTGGCTGTTGGGAGTTCTTGAGGCCTGTGTGAAGGCTGCCGGGCTGGTTGCACACACTGACTCTCACGGTCCCTCTGAGATGGTCTCCTGGGACTGACTGGGCCCAGGACAGAGGCTCTGGTAAGCGGGTCCAGGGTCTTTGCTCCTGTCACAGCCCACTGACAGCGATGGGCCTCATCCCCACATCATGGTCACGGCCCACCCTTGGACCTTCCATCCATCTGCTCGGTGCCTCCCCTAGTCCTTCCATGTCTCAGGGTCTTTGGTGAACACTGCAGCTACTGGTGTTTATGTGGCCACACCAGCTCGAGAATGCCTGTCACCCCACTGACAGACTAGGGGAATTCGGAAAAGTACCATTACCTCTACTGTCACATTCATCTCCTCTCTGGGCTAGGACACTTATGGGCTGTCATCAATAGGAAGTGTGTCTCAAGTGCCCAAGATGAGCCCAGGCATGGGGCAGTCACTTTATTGCCCAGTTGATGGTCACTCTCATGGCCCAGCATCACCCCCAGGCCTGTGGCAGATGCCTCCATGATAGCTGCATTGGCTCATTGATCAACTGTTTGACTAGGGAGCGTTCAGTAAACCCATGATCGTTCCTCCAATGTTCCCATTGCAGAGAACAGTCCGGTTGTTGGAGGTGACACGAGAAGGGAAATAAGAAATTAATGATTCAGTGAGAGAGGAGGTAGGGTAGCAGGAGGGAGCAGAGGAAGGTAGGAAACCATGAGGACAGAAAGTCATGGGCACCACCATGGGTGCCTCCTGAAAGAATGGGCTGACAGACACTGCTTCCTGGTCCCACTTATGACATCTGAGGGCTGTGAAGGGCCCAGAGACCCTGGACGCCTTTCTCATCAGTGAGGTAAAGGGATCACTGCCCCATGGGTGGTGAGGTGGGGGCACTGCGGAGCTGAGGGCAGCATTGAGTTTTGGGGTCACGGATATAATCCCAGGGGCAGTGGCCTGAGTCCTCATATCACCCTTATTGTCCCCTCTCCTTTCCCAAGACCAGGCCATGACAATGCCCACTGTCAACCGTAAGGAAATTGACTTCACAGGTTTCGAAGACTCGGACCCATAGATCTACCATCTGCATGTAATTTACTTCCTCTTTCATTTTTATACTTTTATTTTGGTAAAGATTTATTTATTTTATTTTGGGAGAGACTGAGATGGCACGAGTGGGGGAGGGACAGAAAGAGAGAGGGAGACCCCAAAGCAGAATCCCCACTGAAGGCAGAGCCTGACATGGGACTTGACCCCAGGATCCAGAGATCATGACCTGAGCGGAAATCGGGAGTCACAGGCTTAACTGCCTTTGCCACCCAGGCACCGCTCTCCTCTCTTTTATGCATAAGGTCCTTGTAGTAGCTTTGGCCAAGTTCATCTTTCCTGCTTTTTATGATCCTCCTACTGCAGGACCTGGGCTCCTCCAGGCACTTGATGTTCTTGGATTTTCAAATCTATCATCTCTCTCTTCAGCCCTGTCATTTTGGGGGCTCAAGGCACGAGATACACAAATGTCTTATTTCTAACAACTATCACCAGCTCTCTTGGGAATCCTCTAAACCTAACCCCTCTCATCTTCAGGAAAAAATGTCTGATGCTCATGAGTACATTCATCACATTCCGAATTCTTGTTTCCCCGAATTCACCAACGATGATTTGGCTTTTCAGGGCCAACACTAGACAACCTGATTGGAGCAAAATCATTCATTTGAGAAGCATCATTAGAAAGGAGGAAGCACAATGGGCAGCACATTTTGGATGCTATGTTGAGGCCTCCAAAAGAAATTCTGAATCCAAAGTTGTTTCACTAAGAGACCAGAAGGGTATATCCTTTTTGTTCTCTCCTGGACAGAACAGTGGCATACCTGGACAGTCATGGCCCAGGAGTTCACTGAAGGACCCTCTCCTTTTCCCATGTGCTCAATCAAGACTGAAAAAGTAATTCTAATTTCCCTTGTAATTCAGCTCTTATACAACGTGTGAATGATCTGACTTTGTCCAGATAACAAAAAAGCCTCTAAAAAGGATTCTCTTTACTTGCTCTCAACCTTGTCCAAAAAGAAATATAGACTTTCACAAGAAATTACAGTTTTGCTGGAACACAGTTCATTATTTAAGACATAAACTGTTTCAAGTGGGAAAAACATTTTCATCCTTCCATTAAAAGTAGCGAAACTTTCAGAAACCTGTAGGGTCCGTGGGTGCAAATACACACTAGCGGTGATGGCTCTCCAGTCCATTCCCTTGGGAACACACGGGCTCTCCCACTAAATGAGTAGCTGGAAGTTCCTTATCTCTAGGAATTTCACTACCCAGACTAGATTGCACTACCCTACTACGTGCAGACATGGCAGCATATTGCAAAGAGCTCTTGTAATATTGCCCAAGTTTTTCACCAACAGCTTCAGGCTTTCATTCCTGAAATCTTCCTTGAAGCATCTTCATGGTCTTCAACCTCAGGAAGAGACATCAGAGAAAAACTGCCCTTACACATCCTTGGAAGGGACCCCTTCGGGTATTGTTTAAAAAAAAAGCAGTGTAACTCCTGGGAGTTCACCCTTGGCTTCATATGTCTCCACTAAAATACATAAAAAAATTTAAAAAATCAGGATTTCACACAACTAGAGGGCTACTCAAACTAAGGCTTCTCAGAGATCCTCTGGAAATAGCCAGTCTCCAGAAGCAGGCATTTGCCCCAAGATTTTCAGAACAGGCAAACTGTGATTGATTGTGGGCAGTTCCCACACAAGATATTGGGTCAAGACTCCCATTTAATTCTTTTTCTGCTTTGTATCTGCTCAGTTAAAATAGTTCTTCTCATTTTCCATGAACCCTTGTTGCCATTCACTCAGAATGACCCCTTTACTCCCGTTTTCTTATTCTAATCATTCTACTAATTATTACCCTTGATAGGTCAGAACATCCCTGATGTCACTCCTGGGTTTCTGACTGCTGCATGTGTCATCCATCCGTGGACCCCATGGTAAGTCCCTCTGGGAACTTCTGATTTCATCAAATGAAATGAATCACCAAGGTTGGAAATTCCAACTCCTATGTCAGCTCCAAACCGAGGCCACTTTTGATGATTCAGGCACACGACTTGGAGAAATTACTACATATGCCCTAAATTAGAACAGTGTTCCCTTTGGTGGGAAGTGCATAAATAGAAAAAGCCTGTAAGAAACCTAGCTCTAATGTTGGCAAAAGTGACTGATAACTCTTGGCATGTCACTTGATCTCTCTACGTTTCAGTGCCTCCCACTAGAATATGGCTTACAGGCCCTGCTCTGCCCCCACCCACCTCAATAGGGCTGACCTGAAGATTACAGGAGAAGGTAACAGGTATTGTCCACGAGCAGTAAAGCATCCTTCCCATGTAATGCTAAGAATGAGCGTCCATCCTCTCTTGCTGCGGAGCCATCCACGTCCCCTCTCTGGATTCCACTACCACCAGTGTCTACCTTATTCTTGCAGTCGCTCATTGATTGAACACTTAGGGCGATTATGAAACACCAGTCACTTATTTTATTTTTCTTAAGGCTTTCCTTGTGTTTAATTACTTTTAGCCTCATAACATTATTCTAATAAGTAGGCCACAGTCACATTTCAACATCTCAGAACAGGCAAATGAGACACAGAGGGGTCTACGTAACTTTCTCAGGCGCTCACGGCTCCTACATGGAGTGTGAACCCAGGCCATCAGTCATGGGCACTGCAGTTTGCTTTGTTTCTCTGATGCCTCGGCCACATCAAGGTATTCGCTCACAGGAGCTGGTGGGTGTTGTACGTGCGCACCCAACTGCCACAGCTCCGGAAGTCCAAGTGGGATCCAGGAAGCTCTGCTGGGCAGGCAGCAGGTGAATAAAGGGATGAAAGGATTGAACTATGAATAGATGATCACCCATCTCCCTGAGATCTTCTGCCAGGGAGATCTCCACAGTTGTTCTCTATCGGAATGCATTTCCTGGGTTCTTGCTTCAAGCCAGATGTCCACAGTTCTTCTCTATTGGAATGCATTTCCTGGGGTCCTGCTTCAAGGATGAAGAAATGTTCCCCTGAAGTCAGGAATATCACCTGACCCCAAGCAGTGATTCTGAAAACTCCACCTCTGGCCAAACAGCGGGGGGCACCCTACCAATGACCCAGTTGAAGGTACTGTGGGAATGGACTCATTAGGTTCATTCAAGAAGAATGATGCTACTTTATTCAGTGACCCATATTTAAGAGAAAACCATCAAAATGTGAAGCCACATTCTTCTCTTCTGTATGCAAAGGCAAATGATCAAATCAATCAGTATCGCTGTAACTCCAGCAGTCAAGGTGCATTTTTTTTAAAGATTTTATTTATTTATTCGACAGAGATAGAGACAGCCAGCGAGAGAGGGAACACAGCAGGGGGAGTGGGAGAGGAAGAAGCAGGCTCATAGCGGAAGAGCCTGATGTGGGGCTCGATCCCAGAACACCGGGATCACGCCCTGAGCAGAAGGCAGACGCTTAACCGCTGTGCCACCCAGGCTCCCCTCAAGGTGCATTTCTAACTCAAGAATGGGCTCGCCTTTACAAGTAAACAACATCTTTAGCTAACGTACAGACCTTTAGCTGGTGTTCAAACCAATATTGGCTGAGACAGATCACTCCCTGAAAGAGTGTTCTCGGATTTTAAAAAATTAATAGGCATTATTGACAACAGGAGGTTTAGACAAATCTAAGAGTTGAACAGATAATACAGAACGTTCCCATAACCCACGCCCCCTTACTCCAATTCCACCACTAATAACATCTTATATGGATGTGGTGCATTTGTTATAATTAGCAAAAAAATATTGATACATTTTTATTAGCTGGAGGTCTATAAAGGAGTTCAATTTTGAAATATGCCCCAACATGGACAGACCTTGAAAACATATTATACTCTGTGAGATAAAGCACGGAGAGAAAGACCAATATTGCATGATTCCACTTCAGGGCCCTGAAACCCTGCCACTCCAAGGACTTTGCGGGGAGGCCAAGACAGATGCCTTGCAGGTCTCCAGGGAACCCAGGGTCTCATCAAGGCATGTGGCCTGTAAACGAGTAGGTGGTGAGTGGAGCAGAGAGTGCAGGGCACTCCTCTTAGTTTGAGGGGCTGAGGAAGGTTTCCTAGGTTGGCTCTGGGATTGCAGGTCCACCAGGGGTAGGCTGGTTGGACCCGAACACGCTCTTGCCTGTTGGTGATGAACAGAAGGGAGGAAAGTGCAGAGCAGAGAGGCCCAGGGGAGGCAAGCTGCTGTGGGTCTGACTGTGGATCCATGGTCCTCAGGAGGGGCAGTGTGTCCCCCAGGGGACATTTGGGAGGGACTGACTGCGATAAGCATCTACAGAAAGGGACCTGGGAGGCCTGGAGGCTGACTGAGCACAGTCCATTGGACAGTAACTGTTGTCACCACTCTGCCCTTGCTGTCACGGACCCAAGAAGCCCCTCTGCTGATCCAGAGCTTTCTGGGTTCGTGGGGCATGCATCTATTGAGTAAACACAATTTCTTTCTGGTCCCCACGATTTCCTGACTTTGAGGCACACATCATCTGTCAATGAGCAGGTTGGCTGTCTTCTGTGTTTGTGGATGCCACTGCACCCCACCAGTCTGGTTTTAATCAGGGCAGGAGCACAGCTGGCTCCCGGGCTGGGTCTGACAGTTGGAATTGCCTCTTCAGTCATGCGTGGAGATGGTCTGGTGCAGCCTGGTTGGGAGGCTTGGTCATTCATAACATCTCATCAACTGCAATCCCTTGAAAACCAAGGAACTTTAGGGGCCATTCAGAGCTGTGGAAGCCCCCCAGGACTGATAACATGCACCCCACTGCTTCCTTGGCAGGGGGGTATTATTTGCAGGGGTACCCCCAGGATGGGTGCCACGCTGGGGTTTCCTGGGGGTGGGCACAGAGGAGGGGCCAACAGCAGGGGACAGTGCTGAGCTGGCACCAGCTCCCATTCCCAAAGCTGGGATGTGTGGACAGACGGGGGGATGACTGAGGGGAGAGACATGTAATCTTGGGAGAAGGGCTCACTTGAAGGAACATTCTAGGAGGAGGCACTGCCCTTGGCCCTGGGAGGATAAGGGGGGTGGCAGGAGGGGTGAGGAGGAAGGGAAAAAGCAGGGAGCACTGGGCCTGCCCCTCAGGAGCAGTGCTTGGTTCCTGCCATGTTCTCTCAGCTCCAACAGCCCTGAGAAAAATGAAACTCTGTCCACATCTTGGTGGCAGGAAGGATGAAGGGGATCAAGGGTCATGGGGGCCCAGCACTCAGAGTCTCTATCCATCACCATGGCTGTACCCGCCCTCTAGGATGCTGGCAGTGGAGGAAGAATGTCGGGGAAAGCAGAGTGGTGGTGGCAGGGTGGTGGGAACGCGGGTCCAATGGGGGTGACGTGACCAACGTGTGGTCCTCCTCCCCTCTCCACAGGTTACCAGATCCCCTACCGCCTGGCCAGCAACAACCCCAGCACGTTCACGAAGGTGGAGGTGGGGACCACGGTGAGGCAGTTCACAGCAGCCAAGCTGGCCCTGGAGTCGGCATACATCTTCAGGCTTTTGGCCAAGATGAAACACCACTAGGGGCTGCTGCTGGTGGCCACTGTCATCACCACTGAGAAAGGACGTACCACCCTGGGGCCCAAGTCCACTGTTGTGGTGCTGTGGGGAGGAGAGCTGGGCCTAAATGGGAGCCATGAACTTGCTGGGTCCAAGGCTTCCTGGGTCAGGCCCTGTATCATCGCATGTCTGCACAGCCCGACATTTACCAGAAACACAGGAATGTCCCAGGTTTAAAGCTGGATACGCGGTTTAGCGAGGTGGTGTAACAGGCCCAGGGTGGCTCTGAGTTATCCTGTTGGAGCACAGCTCCCGGAAGCCAGGCACTTGATCACTGATGTTCAAAACCAGGTGCCCAGCTCAGCAGGGGCTCAATAAACAAGTTTTCTACCCAGCATTCATAGGGAGATCGGTCTCCACAGACGCTGCTTCCGTTCCAAGCACTGGAGAGATGCTTATTTTACGTTGTCTTGGTTTATCCTCACCAAGGCCTGGGGAACAAAGTGCTGTGAGTCCCAGTTCTACAGAAGTGGGGCCCAGATCGATTCAGTCATTTGCCAGGGACACAGCTGTGAGGCCGTGACATGGACACCCTAGACAGACACTCAGTCTCCTCCACCTACAGAAATCTGCTGTGGGTTCCCATCTCAGCGAGTGCCTGACATGCCCTCCAGCCTCACTCTGGAATCTGCCTCAACAGGCTCCCTCTCCGGGCTGCCCCAACTCCAGTTTAGGAGATCAGGGCCAGACCCAGAGGTCTCAGGGAAGAGGATGACAGGAAGGTGCTTGGCAACAGAGTAAATGGGTGGGATCTGGGAGTCCCCAAGCATCAGTCCCTGGCACTGTGTGACCTTAGGCATGGCCCCTCCCCTCTCTGTTCCCTGTACTCAGCTGGTGGCCTCTTGGGAAGCCTGAGGGCCAGCATGGTCTGCAGAACTACAGGGACAGAGCTGGTGCCATGGCTGCACTCAGAATGTGAGCCAGTGACCTCGTGGCCTGCGGGATCACTCTAGGAGAAGATCTAGACAGTCTTAGGGAGGCATGAATTGAACCCAGAGTGCTTGAAAAACCATCCCAAGGGCCAATCTGAAACCTACAAAAGGTAGAAGGCAAAGGAGCCTAGTGTGCACTGAGCCCGTACAAGGTTCGAGCCTCCTTTCAGGCACTGCGGCTCACTGCTCTCTCAAATTCCCTCACAAGCAGGCTGAGCAGCTGGGGAAGCTGATGTCCCACAAAGTGGAAGGGCCCACTAAGCTCTGGCACCTTCTCGGAGACCACCCCGGCTGGAACACCCAGTTGCTCAGGACAGGGCTGCTTGGCCCAGGCACATGGCTGACCCTTGTGATGGCCAATGGGGGGATGCTGGTGTCCCCTATCTGTGGCTTCGGATCTTCCAGGGATCTACACCTTCCAGGGGAAGGCCATAGCCTGCTGTGAGTCCCCCAACCTCAACCACCTAGCCTCAGTCCCACAAGGATGAAGACAAATGCACAGCCCCTCCTCCTCTGACAAAGGTTACCTCTACTGCTAACTGGAGGAAGGAAGCCTTGAAGTCACTGGAGATGCCAAAGCTTGAGGTGGCTGGAGAGACAGCCATGCATAGTTGGCCCCTGGCTTTTGGCACATAGCACTGTCTGACCTCCAGCTGCCAGCACAGGGGTGGGGTTGGCGAGAGTGGGGACAGGTGCCAGGAGAACACCTCCTGCAGCTTTGGCCAGGTCCTCAGGCTCCCCCTTGTCCGGGGCATGCTCAGGGCCCTGAGTGCCTCTCCCAAAGGCTCTTTCCATCTTCCTCAGAGTTGATGCAGCCCCGTAGGGAAATTCAGCACTTTTGAAGCCCCAGGGAAAGCCAGGTATGTTAAAGGTGTGTGGTGACTTAAATCCAGATGGAAGCATTATCAGGAGTGCCCTCCAGGAGGCACCCCGGTCCACAGCAGGGCTGCTGCTGATGGGGCTGGGGGATGCATGCACACCTCAGCCCACATGCCAACCACCCGCACCACCTGCCTTGGGCCCCTAGAACTTAGGGGATGTCTGCCAGGGCCTGCATAACCCCCTAGCAGAGCTTCACCAATTGCCAGTATGTCCAGGAGGTTGGTCCTTGTGGCTGGTGAGGGGACGCAGGGCTCTTGCTTTGAGGGAGGAGGACTCCAACAGCCCAAGTGTGTGCTCCCATAGGAGTGCTGACTGCAGTCAGGTGGAAGGGCTACTCCCGCCATCACCTCAGGGTCGGCGATCATCACTGCTTCATTACCCACCACACATTCTCAACAGGATCAATCATCTTCATGATAATCAATTATTCCTTCCTCTCTGGGATTCCTCTGCTGCAATTGATGGGGTGGGGAGATGCATGCTGGGAACGATCCAAGCTCCGGAGCCAGGTCCCCGCTCCCTGCGCTCTGCACTTCCAGTCGCCTGCCCTGTGGGGACAGAGTGGCGGTGACACACCCCAGAGGAGCCGAGTGGGACACCGTCTGTGTTTCAGGCTCGGGTTGGCTTCCAGGAAGAAGGAGTCAGCATGACAGATGCACTGACTTGGAGATCACAGGGAGAGTCCACAGGGGCCTGGATGTGCTCCGCAGAGCCCAGGTGTCAACTTCGAGGTGTTGTAGGGACATGTGGTTGCCACGGAGCACGTGTGGGCTCATCCTCCTGTCTGTCCGACAGTCTCCGGCAGGAGAGAGCAGCGCTTTGGGAGCAAGCCAGGGTCTCCCGTGAGGTCCAGGCTGGGGCAGGTCCAGAGTCGGCCGTGAGGGAGCCACAGGTGCCTGCGGAACTGGGAATGAGCTCCCTGTTCTCTGCCCTCATGGGCAGCCCATGTCCTCATTCTTGAGCTCACATGGTGCCTTCCTGGAGAAGCAGCCAGTCATGTGTCCCTGGTCTGTTCTGTTTTGGTTGCAGAACATCAAGTTTCCCCCACCCCCTGAGAGCTCCTGGTGTCACAGGAAGAAGTGACTGCCCCCAGCCTCAGGCTCCAGTGGGTCCCAGGCAGCGACGGGGGCCCCACCCCTCCACTACTTCACTGTGCAGGTGTGAGAGCTGCCCCGGGGAGAGCAGCAGACCTATTCCTCATCCATCCACCACAAGGCCAAAGCCTGTGCTGTTGAAAGGTACCCAGTGCCAGGTGCGCCCTCCCCAGGGAACAGAGCAGGGAATTCATGTGGGCCAGAGTCGCACCCGGACAGCTGAGCTCTCTTCTCCTAGTGCACACTCCCTGTACCAGGGACCAGGACTCCCACCTCCTGGAGCCGCTCTGGCCTCTGCCCTGGGTCTGTCCTCTGGGCATGCCCTGTGCATGTCATGTGCATACCCCAGGTCCCAGAGATGGATGAGGGGCAGATGACAGGGCCAGGGAGCCTGGAAGTATGGGATCTAGTGCCCTATCCCCTGAGAGGCAGATGTGGAGGAGGGGGAGGTTGGGGAAGGGGTGTCACAGGCTGAGAGTTGCACCTTCTCTTTGTGCTCTCTGTCCTAGTCAGCAAGGCAGACTTGTTCTGTCATCCATTACTGATGGCTGATGAGGGAAATGGGAGAGGCATCCCCACTACACCTTGAGAACCCAGCATTTGCCCAGCTGTTGAGGGAACCACCAAGTAAAGGCGGAGGGGAGTGGTGTCAACCACCACAGCTAAGTTCTTGGCACCTACAGCCTTATTGGGGCCCCTCCTCATGTTTCCACCCCTTTCTACAATGAGGGACCAGAGCACCCCCTCTGCAGTGAAGGACCAGGACACCCCTTCACTATGGTGGGAGAGCAAGGGAACCCCTCTACAGTGGGGGACCAAGGTACCCCCTCTGCAGTGGGGGATGAGGGCACACCCCCCCCCCACGCTATGGTTGGAGACCAGGGCATTCTCCTTTATGATGGCTCATAGAAGACCAGGGCTATCTAACCATCTAGGTGAGGGTTCTCAGAAGTGACCTCAGGCCTTGTGTCTCCACAAGCAGGCCTGGGCTGTGCAGGCTCACGCCACCCTGTAGAAGCCCCCTGGGACTTTCTGGTGGGCAGGCCTGTCTGGGGAGCTGGCCTCACGTCTTTCCTGTCCTCCTCCTCTGGCCCTGACTGTGGTCATGTTCCCTGAAGCTCACATCAGGCTGTGAGGGGGCCACAAAGAAGCGTGTCCCACCTGCTCTTAGGGTTCCAGGACCCTGACCAGCACCTCTCATTGGGATGATGGAGGAGGCCTCTACCCCATTCCCAGGCTGGCCAATGTTCCTCTCACCTTTCAGATAGAACACCATGTACTGATTCCCCCCTATTCTGAGCACTGTGCTGTGAAATCTCACATTTCTCATTGAACCCACGTGATAGCCCAGTGGGGGAAGATCATCGTCCCATTTCTACAGAGGAGAACTGAGGATCACCAAGGTCATATTTGCCTGCAGCCCCAGCACCTCCCACAGGTGCACCTCCTGACCATCCTCCTTTTCAAGGCTGCCCAGCTCCGCTTCTGCATGCTGTTGAACCTCAGCCAAGGGAAAGGAGCAGCGGGGGTGGGGGAGCTCCTGCACTGGCCTTGATCCTCAGGCAGCCTCTCCCCAGCACAGTTCAAGCTGTGGGGGAGGGGTGGGCCTGGCATGTGGCTCTGTCTCTGCCTCTGACATGTGGCAAGAGCAAAGTTTAGAGAGCAAAGGAGCTCCCTCTCCTGGGTTCAAGGTGTAAGCATGTGACTGTGGTGCCACGTGATGCACACGTGGGTGTTGTCAGCACTGGGCATCACGGGGAGTCACCCCTTTGGGTAGCCATGTGAAAGACGGGAGAAAAAGGAACTCCAATGGCCTTTTCTGTCCTGGAGCTTCCTGAGATCAAACAGACAATGGTGAGCAGGGGACGTCACGTTGGAAAGGAGGCGCCCATGTTTCCCGGCAGACAGTTTGTTTTGGTGTGGGAGCCGCTGTGGTCCGTCCCCTCCAGGGTACCTTCCACTAGTCAGCAGACACACGCTGTGGGCGGAGTTTCTAGGAAAGCAGCGCTTTGCACGTGGCCATGGTGTGGCCTCCCTCCTGTTCAACAGCCTCAGAGCAACTTTATCCTCCTCTTTCTCGACGTTCTTTTTACATTTTACGTTTGCCGACTGCTTGAAATCTGCCAATGACCAGAAAACAAAGTTTAAACAAAAGTTCAAAGCAAAAGATTCACCATCTACATCAAGTGGCTGTCCCCACATTCAGAGGGTGTGTGTCTGCAGCAGGAGGGAGGTTCTGAGTTGAGGAACATATCAGGGCTGAATCCCACAGACATGCAGTACCATAGAGGAGGAGAAGGCCCGTGGGCCCAGAGCCACACAGACATTCTGGGTGTTACTAGGATGGGACAGCAGCAGTGTGAGCTCAGCTGACAGCTGTGTATCCACAGAAAACAGGGCCTGCTGTTCCTCTGCGTGTCCCCAGGGTGATGCGATGGAACCCAACCAGGAGGGCCTGGAGGGGATTACTGTGTGAATCTAGAGGGATTCAGTTCAAGTCAGGATGCTGGCCCCATCTCCAAGGGCTTCTTTCTTTTCTTCTTCCATTCCATTTTAAAAAAGAAAGCCAGGTGGAAACTCAGGTTAATTTAAATGGCCAGTGATATCCTGCATGGGTTCAATATTCTTTGATCTTTGTGATGCTAATCACGAGTTCTGAATAGATGAGGCATAATGGCAGTGGTAGGTGGCCTCTAAAGAGATCAGGACTCAGGCTTTATTTTCATAACCAAACCTGGCAAATGAATGTAGGAACCTCCTTCTGTGTATGAGATTCTGCCTCCAGCTCTGTGGCAGGGACAGGGACAGGGAGAGGAAGCCGCCTCCGTGCCACCCTCACCTGAGTACTTTGGCTATGGAGCTGAACAGGCAGGTCAAGCACAAGCTTGGTTTCTAACTTTGCTTGCTTCCCCGGAGCTTGGAGAGTGAGTGTCCTGCGCCACCGACCTGTTCCCTCCCCAGAGAGCTGGAGTTTAAGAAAAGGTGATACCTCAAACATTTACCTAAATCAAGCCAGTTTCAAGTGTGGATGGCAGAAAGCTGGCGGATAGAGGGTGCTGAGTGGGAAACATCCAAGGTAGTCTGTGTGTGGCGGATGCACCTGGGAACAACGAGGTCACTGTGGGCAGGGTTAGAGGAGGACTTTGGGAAGACAAGAAAGAGGAGGTCACATGTAGGAATTGCCTATTCCATCAGGGGTTCATGTCCTGTGACTGTCATGGCAGCCCTGGGAGGGCCGGGTACCGGTACCGCCATTCTCAGAGATGAATAAAGGGAGACTCAGAGAAGTTTGACTACTGGTCCAGGCTCGGATGCCAGGACCAGACTCTGGATTCTGGTTGGGCCGACCCTGCTGTGGGCCTGGTGTGTGAACAGGGAACAGAATTGGGGGAAATGAGAGGGGTTGAGCAAGAGGGTCCAGGATTGTTTGTGCCTTTCTTCACAGGTCACCAGCACTGAAGTCCTGCTCTGCCACAGGAGGGATCATGGCAAGAGCCTGGGGACGGGTGGAGGCCAGTTCAGGAATGGGAGGTAGACCAGGGGTCTAAAGGACTGGCTATGCAGGGATGAGTAGGAAGGGCTGGGTGAGCTTGCAATGGCCCAGGGCCCAGGAGAGGGGACACTGGGACTGTTGTCACCTCCCATGGAGCTCCCTTCACTGCTTCTGGGTCCCTCTTGGTCTGTTTTTAGGGCACCTAATGGGCTTACTACCCCAAGGAGTGTGTGCTCCTGCAGCTCAGCCCCTGGGTGTGCCCTGTGGCCCCCGAGACAGCTAACAGTCCTGTAAAAGACACGAGCCTGGGAAATAGGCCTAAAGCTGGGAACTCTGCTTCCTGCTCTCTGTGTCCCCTCCCCTTGACCTCAGATCCTGGCAGAGGCTTCCAGCTATCAGATGCCTGTGAACTGCACCCCTGCTGTGTGTGCTGGGGTGGGAATGGAGGAGGTGGCCCTGCCTCGGATTCCAAAACAAAGCCTTAGAGAACAGTAGGTGCTAAACATGGATGGATCAGTGACATGTCTGACACATGTCCTCAATGTAACATGCTAAGTGAACACGAGCACTAAATACAAGGACGAGGGTCATTTCTGGCACGCTGACATGTGCCAGACACAATGTTGATGATTAGGAGCGTCCCCTCATTCATCCCTCCCTGAGTCCTACCCCCATTGCTTCTTCCCTCCCTCCCTCCCCTTCCTTCCTCTCTTCCTCCTTTCCTCACCAAGTGCCTCATAGATGCTGGGCCTTGTTCTTGGTGCTCAGGGCACAGCAGTGAAGCAGACCACCTCAGTCCCTGTCCCTGTGGGGGAAGGCACACAGTCGTCCAGGAGGGAAATTGTTACATACAAATCATGGTGGGGTTGGTGAGGGGATGTGTGGGCCTAGAGGTCAGTGGGCAGGGCACAGGCTCTTCCTGGAGCCACTTGAGCAGCTGCCAGAGGGTCCTGATGATAAGGAGAGCAGCCAGGATACGGTGAGCACACCTTGGGTACTAGAGTCTCTTTCCTGTGCTGCTTTTGAACAGAATCTGCATGAACGCTTCATGAGCTCAGTGCTCTGTCAGCCCAGGTGAGATGCTTCTGGCTCACTGACCTGCCCGAGGCTATGTGGGGGTTAGCATGTAGGCTGTTGGGCTTCAGAATGCGCGTTACTGACAACCACCCTGGGCCACCGTCTAATCTAAGAAGGAGAAGCTAATGCAAATATGGGGCCTCAGGTGGTTGAGGCAGGAACCCAAGGAGAAAACCATGTGGTTGTCACCAGAATTAGATAAAATAGTTCCTAGGAAGCCAAGAACAGATAGGAAACAATTTGTTTTAACTTTATAAATGATAGCTCCCCAAGAAACCAGGAACAAAGAGCATTCTTAAGGATGGAACTCTGGAAGCACCCCCAGGACAGCCAGGGCCAAAGAAAGGTCACCTGGCATGCTTTCTCCAGCTGTGGAATGGGGGCACAGGGAGGTCAGGAGAAAGACCTGCGGTCATGGAGCAGCTGTAGTAGGGCAAGCTGGCACGAGAGCATCCTTTGAGGTGCTGGCCAACAGAGAACCACGGTACTCCCATTATAGGCAGGAGGCCATATGAAAACAGTTAGAGGAAGATTCTTCTGATCCAGTGTCCAAAGATAGGTATCAGTCTTTGAAAACACAGGAACCTTCCTCTAGGCAAAGGATTACCAGACCCCATTTGCAAATCAGATGGAAGTGGGGCCTATTGTCTGACTCAGAGGGCATGGGAACCCTCTGGTCTCCTAGAGGATCCCTCAGAGACTCCGGGGGTTCCACGGTGCTCAGTTTGAAACCCACGAGTTTACAGGTTGGCCTGGGAGGGAGGACAGAGGACCATCATAGGAGGCGGTGAGGGTTTGCCCACTGATAGCTGAGGAAGCAGGCAGAGTCCAGAGCCACTCCTGCTCTCCTGGTCTGGGAGGTGGACACAGGGGCAGAGCCTCGCCTGAAACAGTGCTGTTGCCAGCGGGGCAGGGGTGGGGGGGTCTCCTCATCTACTCCTTCAGAAGCAATGGCAAGGAAAGCCACAGGAGCAGGCCAGCCAGTGACCGAAGGAAGATTGGAACGTCCTCTGCTTAGAAGTCATTCTGGAGTGTGTGTGATACAGATCTCAGCAAAGCAGACCATCAACACGGACCTGCTCATTGGAGGGAAGGAGGGAGGTCTGAGCGGTGGCAAGGAGCCATGCACCCAGAGTATTCGTGCCCCTAAATCCCCATCAGCAGGCCGGCGGTGACATTTTCCCCCATGGACAACTGGCATTACCTCTGTCTCAGGTACAGCGGAGAGGTCGCCTCAACACAAGGTCCACTTCCAGCCCCGGCCAAGCCTCCGGTCTGTCCTCTGGTAGGGGGCAAGGGCCTTCAAGGGACTGGGCCTCGATTTTCTCATCCTTGCAATGGGAATCACAGGAAGTCCAGCCTACAGAACTGCTGTGCAGTGAACCCGAGCACTGCCTCTCCAGGGCGTGGCGCTGTTGCTGGCTGGACAAGTGCAGAAATGAGGGGCAGGCAGAGATGGTCTTTGGAGCCAGGTGTGCCTGGCCAGGGCAGACCCCCACGAAGGGGCACTTCTGGGTGAGCAAGGAAGTGGTTAGGTGGGCCCTCTTTTGTGGCTCTGAATCCTGAGAGGGCTGTGGTAATCAGCTCCTCCTGAGAAATTCTCGCATCCCTCAGAGAGGTGATTTGCTTTGCAGAAGCTCTAATGATAAGTGGGGCCCCGAGTAAAACCGCCAGCGTGGGCCCGCCTGGACGTTCCCCACTTCCCTCCACCCAGAAGGCCCTCTGTTCCTGGGGGCAGGCTGTGAGGACAGCACCGGCTGCCTGAGGGCCCCTCCCTGGGCAGGACAGATTCCGTGGTCACTGAGTGCCTCTTGCTCCTGGCTGCCCACTCCCTGTGGCCAGAGCTGGGAGCAGGACAAAGGCAAGGGTCTCAGGCACTCGTGGCTCTTCTGTGTTTCAGACTGAGGCCCTTTACTTCCTACAAGCTGAGTCTGAAAGCCACCAATGACATCGGGGACAGTGACTTCAGTGCGGAGATGGACGAGGTGACCATGCTGCAGGACGGTGAGCCAGCTGGGACCCAGACAGGCATGCAGACACGGGCATCTTCCAAGCTGCCACCTTTGGACCCGCAGACATGGGCTCCCACAGAGAGGCCCTGCTTCATCCTGAGCCAGGATGGGGTCACCCTGGGGAGGGAGGGCAGTGGCTCCTGAGCAGTGGGGTTCCGTGAGCAGCAGACAGCTCAGAGCACTCTGAAACCTCTCACTGTGAATCTGCTTCAAGGGATCACAAGTGGGACAGAGGTTCCTTTGACTGGCTTCCAAACCCCTAAGATTCGTTAGCACCATAGAACTTGAATAATGTATAAGGTCAAAGGGTAACGAGTGTTTTTTTTATAAGAATAGTTTTTTATTATATTATGTGAGTCACCATACAGTACATCCCTAGTTTTTGATGTAAAGTTCCATGATTCATTAGTTGCGTGTAACACCCAGTGCCCCATGCAATACGTGCCCTCCTTACTACCCATGACCAGCCTACCCCAATTCCCCCATCCCCCTCCCCTCTGAAGCCCTCAGTTTGTACCGGGTTTTGAGAGCTTTCCCCATTTTTCTCATTCACGAACCACTCCTCAGTTTTGCCATTTGACAGAAGCACAGGGAGCTGATTGAGTTGAGATCCCCTGAAAGCTCCAGGTGGTTCTTACCCATTGTCTCCCACCTTAGGAGCAGACCCCAAGATCCTGTGTGCTTTTGGGTGCTGATCCTGCCAGGCCCAGTGGCAGGCTGACTTTTAGGAGAGGAGGGTCTGTCTTGCTTCAAGATGTTGGGGCTCAGATCCCGGGCTGCAAACCTGAGCCCTCAGCTCACCCAGCAGCACTGGGCACTCATTCCCCGCATTTCTGTCTTCCTCTTTTATAACCTGGGAGCATGGTTCCTAACGTGAGTCCTTGGGTGAGCTGGGGAACAGCAGAGAGTTTCAGGGGGACCTTTCCAGCTTCTCGGCCTCACGCAGAGATTCCTTTTCTGCACACTGAAGGCGCCAGTCTCCCAGACAGGCCCCTACAGAAACTGGTTGTCTCTGTGGCTCATATTTTAATCTTACATTTAACACAACCGGGGTTCTGTTTGGGAGTAGTACTGATTTTTAGAAGATGGAAACAAGCAAAGCAAGCCGGAGCTCCAGATTTCAGTCTGGTCTCACATGGGTTTCCAGGCTCACAGTCTCACTCTGCTCTCTCACGGGTGTGGGTCCGCGAGTCTGGCCTGCTCCCCAGTGCAGGTGGCTACAGCTTGCCAGCGCCCAAGTTTGGTGGCTCCCTCCCCCTTCCATTTATCTTAGGATATCTGTGGGTTTTTTCATGGCTCCCTGCTTTGTACCTCAAAACTCAGCTGTGGAGATGTTCATTTGAGAGATCCAGATGTATCTTCCTGCATCTCAGGCTGATTCCATAGGGTTTCAGGATGGTCTGGTACCTATCCAGCTCAACTCAGGGGACCACCTGAAAAAGGGGACCCCTACTCCTCTGCCATTTAATTCCTCCCCTCAGATCAGACATTCTTGTCTTCTTCCTGACCTTACAGGAAAAGCTCTCGATTTTTCTCCAGCAAGTATGATTGTTGTGGGTTCTTTATATAAGGCCTTTATTATGTTGAGGTATGTTCCCTTTAACCACTTTGTTGACTGTCTTTAGCACGAATGGATGTTGGACTCCATCAAATGCTTTATTCTGTATCTATTG
>NW_023217703.1:196230-209283 GCF_002007445.2 Ailuropoda melanoleuca
CACCTCCTGAAGCCGCTCTGGCCTCTGCCCTGGGTCTGTCCTCTGGGCATGCCCTGTGCATGTCATGTGCATACCCCAGGTCCCAGAGATGGATGAGGCACAGATGACGGGGCCAGGGAGCCTGGAAGTATGGGCTCTAGTGCCCTATCCCCTGAGAGGCAGATGTGGAGGAGGGGGAGGTGGGTGGAAGGGGTGTCACAGGCTGAGAGAGTTGCACCTTCTCTTTGTGCTCTCTGTCATAGTCAGCAAGGCAGACTTGTTCTGTCATCCATTAGTGATGGCTGATGAGGGAAATGGGAGAGGCATACCCACTGCACCTTGAGAACCCAGCATTTATCCAGCTGTTGAGGGAACCACCAAGTAAAGGCGGAGGGGAGTGGTGCCAACCACCAGAGCTAAGTTCTTGGCACCTACAGCCTTATTGGGTCCCCTCCTCATGTTTCCACCCCCTTCTACAGTGAGGGACCAGAGCACCCCCTCTACAGTGAGGGACCCATACACCCTCCCCTGTGCAGTGAAGGACCAGGGCACCCCCTCTCTATGATGGGAGAGCAGGGTACCCCCTCTACAGTGGAGGAACCATGGTACCCCCCTCTGCAGTGGGGGATGAGGGCAACCCCCCCACACTATGTTTGGAGACCAGGGCATTCTCTTTATGATGACTCATAGGAGACCAGGGCTATCTAACCATCTAGGTGAGGGTTCTCAGAAGTGACCTCAGGCCTTGTGTCTCCACAAGCAGGCCTGGGCTGTGCAAGCTCACGCCACCCTGTAGAAGCCCCCTGGGTCTTTCTGGTGGGCAGGCCTGTCTGGGGAGCTGGCCTTGCATTTTTTCTGTCCTCCTCCTCTGGCCATGACTGTGGTCACATTCCCTGAAGCTCATGTCAGGCTGTGAGGGGGCCACAAAGGAGCATTTCCCACCTGCTCTGAAGGTTCCAGGACCCTGGCCAGCACCTCTCATTGGGATGATGGAGGAGACCTCTACCCCATTCCCAGGCTGGCCAATGTTCCTCTCACCTTTCAGATAGAGCACCATGTACTGATTTCCCCCTATTCTGAGCACTGTGCTGTGAAATCTCACATTTCTCATTGAACCCACGTGATAGCCCAGTGGGGGGAGATCGTCATCCCCGTTCTACAGAGGAGAGCTGAGGATCGCAAATGTCATATTCGCCTGCAGCCCCAGCACCCCCCACGGGTGCATCTCCTGACCATCCTCCTTTGCAAGCCTGCCCAGCTCAGCTTCTGCATGCTGCTGAACCTCAGCCAAGGGAAAGGAGCAGCGGGGGTGGGGGAGCTCCTGCTCTGACCTTGACCCTCAGGCACCCTCTCCCCAGCAAAGCTGAAGCTGTGGAGGAGGGGTGGGGACTGGCATGTGGCTCTGTCTCTGCCTCAGACATGTGGCAACAGCAATGTTTAGAGAGCAAAGGAGCTCCCTCTCCTGGGTTCAAGGTGTAAGCATGTGACTGGGTTGCCATGTGATGCACATGTGGGTGTGGTCAGCACTGGGTATCACAGGGAGTCATCCCTTCAGGTAGCCATGTGAAAGACAGGAGAAAAAGGAACTCCAATGGCCTTTTCTGTCCCGGAGCTTCCTGAGATCAAACAGACAATGGTGAGCAGGGGACATCATGTTGGAAAGGAGGGTTCAATGTTTCCCGGCAGACAGTTTGATTTTATTCGGTGTGGGAGCCGCTGTGCTCCGTCCCCTCCAGAGTCCCTTCCACTAGTCAGCAGACACACGCCGTGGGCCGAGTTTCTAGGAGAGCAGCGCTTTGCACGTGGCCATGGTGTGGCCTCCCTCCTGTTCAACAGCCTCAGAGCAACTTTATCCTCCTCTTTCTCGATGTTCTTTTTACATTTTACGTTTGCCGACTGCTTGAAATCTGCCAATGACCAGAAAACATAAAAGTTTAAACAAAAGTTCAAAGCAAAAAGTTTCACCATCAACATCAAGTGGCTGTCCCCACATTCAGAGGGTGTGGGTCTGGAGCAGGAGGGAGGGGCTGGGTTGCGGGACATATTGGGGCTGCATACTGCAGACATGCAGCACCATAGAGGAGGAGAAGGCCCATGGGCCCAGAGCCACACAGACATTCCGGGTGTTACTAGGATGAGACAGCAGCAGTGTGAGCTCAGCTGACAGCTGTGTATCCACAGATAACAGGGCCTGCTGTTCCTCTGTGTGTCCCCCGGGCGACATGATGGACCCAACCAGGAGGCCTGGGAGGGGATTACTGTGTGAATCTAGAGGGATTCAGTTCAAGTCAGGATGCTGGCCCCATCTCCACGGGGTTCTTTCTTTTCTTCTTCCATGCCATTTTAAAAAAGAAAGCCAGATGGAAAGTCAGGTTAATTTAAATGGCCAGGGATATCCTGCATGTGTTCAATATTCTTTGATCTTGTGATGCTAATCACGAGATCTTAATAGATGAGGCATAAAGGCAGTTGTAGGTAGCCTCTAAAGTGATCAGGACACAGGCTTTTTTTCATAATCAAACCAGGCAAATGAATGTAGGGAGCTCCTTCTGCGTATGAGACTCTGCCTCCAGCTCAGTGGCAGGGACAGGGACAGGAAGCCGCCTCCGTGCCACCTTCACCTAAGTACTTTGGCTGCGGAGCTGAACAGGCAGGTCAAGCACAAGCTTGGTTTCTAACTGTGCTTGCTTCCTGTGAACTTGGACAGTGAGTGTCCTGAGCCACCGACCTGTTCCCTCCACAGAGAGCTGGAGTTTAGGAAAAGGTGCTACCTCAAATATTTACCTAAATCCAGCCAGTTTCAAGTGTGGATGGCAGAAAGCTGGCGGGTAGAGGGTGCTGAGTGGGAAAAGGCCAAGGGTGTCTGTGCGTGGCGGTTGCATCTGGGGACAATGAGGTCACTGTGGCCTGGGGTGAGGAGGACTTTGGGAAGACAAGAAAGAGGAGGTCACATGTAGGAATTGCCTATTCCATGAGGGGGTCATGTCCTGTGACTGTCATGGCAGCCCTGGGAGGGCCAGGTACTGGTAGCACCATTCTCACAGATGAATAAAGGGAGGCTCAGAGAAGTTTGACGACTGGTCCAGGCTCGGATGCCAGGACCAGACTCTGGATTGTGGTTGGGCCGACCCTGCTGTGGGCCTGGTTTATGAACAGGGAACAGAACTGGGGGAAATGAGAGGGGTTGAGGAAGAGGGTCCAGGATGGTTTGTGCCTTTCTTCACAGGTCACCAGCACTGAAGTCCTGCTCTGCCTCAGGGAGGAGCAGGCAAGAATCTGGGGGCGGTTGGAGGCCAGTTCAGGACTGGGAGGTAGACCAGGGGTCTAAAGGACTGGCTATGCAGGGATGAGTAGGAAGGGCTGGGTGAGCTTGCAGTGGCCCAGGGCCCAGGAGAGGGGACACTGGCACTGCTGTCACCTCCCATGGAGCTCCCTTCACTGCTGCTGGGTCCCTCTTGGTCTGTTTTTAGGGCACCTAGTGGGCTTCCTACCCCAAGGAGGGGGTGCTCCTGCAGCTCAGCCCCTGGGTGTGCCCTGTGGCCCCCGAGGCAGCTAACAGTCCTGTAAATGACACAAGCCTGGGAAATAGGCCGAAAGCTGGGAACTCTGCTTCCTGCTCTCCGTGAACCCTCCCCTTGACCTCAGACCCTGGCGGATGCTTCCAGCTGTCTGATGCATGTGAACTGCACCCCTGCCTTGTGTGCTTGGGTGGGAATAGAGGAGGCGGCCCTGCCTCGGATTCCAAAACAAAGCGTTAGAGAACAGTAGGTGCTAAACATGGAGGGATCAGTGACATGTCTGACACATGCCCTCAATGTAACATGCTAAGTGAACACGAGCACTAAATACAAGGATGAGGGTCATTTCTGGCACACTGACATGTGCCAGACACCATGTTGATGGTGATGAGCATCCTCTCATTCACCCCTCCTGAGTCCTACCCCCATTCCTTCCTCCCTCCCTCCCTCCCCTTCCTCCTCTCTTCCTCCTTTCCTTACCAAGCACCTCCTAGGTGCGGGGCCTTGTTCTTGGTGCTCAGGGCCCAGCAGTAAAGGAGACCATCTCGGTCCCTGTCCCTGTGAGGGAAGGCAGACAGTCGTCTAGGAGGGGAACGGTTACTTACAAATCATGGTGTGGTTGGTGAGGGGAAGGATGGGCCTAGAGGACAGTGTGCAGGGCACGGGCTATTCCTGGGGCCCCTTGAGCTGCTGCCAGAGGGTCCTGATGATAAGGAGAACAGCCAGGATACAGTGAGCACACCTTGGGTACTAGATTCTCTTTCCTGGGCTGCTTCTGAAGAGAATCTGCATAACCGCTTCATGATCTCAGTGCTTCTGTCAGCCCAGGTGAGATGCTTCTGGCTCACTGACCTGCCCAAGGCTATGTGGGGGTTAGCATGTAGGCTGTTGGGCTTCAGAGTGCGTGTTCCTGACAACCGCCCTGGGCTACCATCTAATCTAAGAAGGAGAAGCTAATGCAAACATGGGGCCTCAGGTGGTTGAGGCAGGAACCCAAGGAGTAAACCATGTGGTTGTCACCAGAATTAGATAAAATAGTTCCTAGGAAGCCAGAAACAGATAGGAAACAATTTAACTTTATAAAGGATAGCTCCCCCAGAAACCAGGAACAAAGAGCATTCTTAAGGATGGAACTTTGGAAGCACCCCCAGGACAGCCAGGGCCAAAGCAAGGTCACCTGGCATGCCTTCTCCAGCNCAAGCAAGGTCACCTGACATGCCTTCTCCAGCTGTGGAATGGGGGCACAGGGAGGTCAGGAGACAGACCTGTGGTCGCGGACCAGCCATAGTAGGGCAAGCTGGCACGAGAGCATCCTTTGAGGTGCCGGCTGACAGAGAACAACTGTACTCCCATTTTAGGCAGGAGGGCATATGAAAACAGTTAGAGGAAGATTCTTCTGATCCAGTGTCCAAAGATAGTTATCAGTCTTTGAAAACACAGGAACCTTCCTCTAGGCAAAGGATTACCAGACCCCATTTGCAAATCAGATGGAAGTGGTGCTGCTGTTGTCTGACTCGGGGGGCATGGGAAACCTCTGGTCTCCTAAAGGATCCCTCAGAGCCTCTGGGGGTTCCACGGTGCTCGGTTTGAAACCCATGTGTTGACAGGTTGGCCTGGGAGGGAGGACAGAGGACCAGCATAGAAGGGGTGAGGGTTTGCCCACTGGTAGCTGAGGAAGCAGGCAGAGTCCAGAGCCACTCCGGCTCTCCTGGTCTGGGAGGTGGACACAGGGCAGAGCCTCACCTGAAACAGAGCTGTTGCCAGTGGGCAGGGGTGGGGGGTCTCCTCATCTGCTCCTTCAGAAGCAATGGCAAGGAAAGCCACAGGATCAGGCCGGCCAGTGACCGAAGGAAGACTGGAACGTCCTCTGCTTAGAAGTCTGTCTGGAGTGTGTGTGGTACAGAGCTCAGCACAGCAGACCATCAACACGGACCTGCTCAGCAGAGGGAAGGAGGGAGGCCTGAGCGGTGGCAAGGAGCCATGCACCCAGAGTATTCGTGCCCCTAAATCCCCATCAGCAGGCCGGCGGGGACATTTTCCCCCACTGACAACTGGCATTACCTCTGTCTCATGTACAGCGGAGAGGTCGCTTCAACACAAGGTCNTGTACAGCAGAGAGGTCGCTTCAACACAAGGTCCGCTTCCAGCCCCGGCCAAGCCTCTGGCCAGTCCTCTGGTAGGGGGCAAGTGCCTTCATGGGACTGGGCCTCGATTTTCTCGTCCTTGCAATGGGAATCACAGGAAGTCCAGCCGACAGAACTGCTATGCAGTGAACCCAGGCACTGCCTGTCCAGGGCGTGGCGCTGTTGCTGGCCGGACAAGTGCAGAAAGAGGGGCAGGCAGAGATGGTCTTTGGAGCCAGGTGGGCCTGGCCAGGGCAGACCCCCATGAAGGGGCACTTCTGGGTGAGCAAGGAAGTGGTTAGGTGGGCCCTCTTTGTGCCTCTGAATCCTGGGAGGCCTGCGGTAATCAGCTCCTCCTGAGAAATTCTCGCATCCCTCAGAGAGGTGATTTGCTTTGCAGGGGAAGCTCTAGTGACAGGAGGGGCCCCGGTAAACCTGCCAGCCTGGGCCCGACTGGACATTCCCCACACCCCTCCACCCAGAAAGCCCTCTCTTCCTGGGGGCAGGCTGTGAGGACAGCGCCGGCTGCCTGAGGGCCCCTCCCTGGGCAGGACAGATTCCATGGTCACTGAGTGCCTCTTGCTCCTGGCTGCCCACACCCTGTGGCCAGAGCTGGGAGCAGGACAAAGGCGAGGGGCTCAGGCCCGCATGGCTCTTCTGTGTCTCAGGTTGAGCGCCTTTACTTCCTACAAGCTGAGCCTGAAAGGCACCAGTGACATCGGGGACAGTGACTTCAGTGCAGAGATGGACGAGGTGACCATGCTGCAGGACGGTGAGCCAGCTGGGACCCAGGCAGGCATGCATACACGGGCATCTTCCATAGCTGCCACCTTTGGACCGGCAGACATGGGCTCCCACAGAGAGGCCCCACTTCATCCTGAGCCAGGAAGGGGTCACGCTGGGGAGGGAGGGCAGTGGCTGCTGAGCAGTGGGGTTCCGTGAGCAGCAGACAGCTCGGAGCACTCTGAAGCCTCTCGCTGTGAATCTGCTTCAAGGCCTCACAAGTGGGACAGAGGTTCCTTTGACTGGCTTCCAAACCCCAGGATTCATTAGCACCCTAGATATTGAATAATTTATAAGGTCAACGGTTACCCGGGTGTTTTTTTTTTATAAGAATAGTTTTTATTATATTATGTTAGTCACCATACAGTAAAACCCTAGTTTTTGATGTAAAGTTCCATGATTCATTAGTTGTGTATAACACCCAGTGCTCCATGCAATACATGCCCTCCTTACTACCCATGACCAGCCTACCCCATTCCCCCACCCCCCTCCCCTCTGAAGCCCTCAGTTTGTACTGGGTTTTGAGAGGTGTCCCCATTTTTCTCATTCAGGAACCACTCCTCAGTTTTGCAGTTTGACAGAAGCACAGGGAAGTGATTGAGTTGAGGTCCCTGAAAGCTCCAGGTGGTTCTTACCCATTTTCTCCCACCTCAGGAGCAGACCCCAAGATCCCTTGTGCTTTGGGTGCCGATCCTGCCAGGCCCAGTGGCAGGCCGACTTTTAGGAGAGGAGGGTCTCTCTTGCTTCAAGATGCTGGGGCTCAGATCCCAGGCTGAGCCCTCCACTCACCCAGCAGCGCTGGGTACTCATTCCCCACATTTCCATCTTCCTCTTTTAAAACCTGGGAGCATGGGTCCTAATGTGAGTCCTTGGGTGAGCTGGGGACCAGCAGAGAGGTTCAGGGGGACCCTTCCAGCTTCTTGGCCTCACAGGGAGATTCCTCTTCTGCACACGGAAGGCGCCAGTCTCCAGGACAGGTCCCTACAGAAACTGTGGTTGTCTCTGTGGCTCATATTTTAATCTTACATTTAACACAACTGGGGTTCTGTTTGGGAGTAGCACTGATTTTTAGCAGATGGAAGCAAACACAGCAAGCTGATTTTGTTGGCAAATCTTTGAGGAAATTGCAAGCCAGTGAGCAGGACACCACAGACTCCCTTTGCCCTTACAGGGCTCAGGCTCTAGTCTGGGCTTGTTTTGGAAAAAACAAAAACAAAAACATTCAAGGGCCTCTCCAGGTTCCTAAAGGCCTTTCTCAAGCCCTTGATATTTAAATCCTTTCTTTTGATGCACCTATCCTTTTACCTTCCTCCTTTGAGATTTGTGATTTCTCTTCACAGTTGACTGCCTTGTGTTTGCATGGTACTGCCCCCAGAAGCACAGAGCCACTGAGCTGCACAGACTCCAGGGCTTGGAGGGCCCTGGGCTGGGGTGGGGCAGCGCGGGGGTGCTTTCCATACGTGGGTGGTTTGCTGATAAAGATTTTCTTGTTATGGCAGTTGGGATACTGAGAGGCCATCAATCCAGTGTGAGCCGGAAAGCTGGGTAAGCATCTACCATGGACTCAGACAGACCAACTGGAGGCCAGAGGACATGCAGTAGAGGGCTCCCCAGAAGGCAGGATGGGGGCTGTTTGTGTGGCTGATACCGCCGTTTCCCCCGTGCTGGGTGCCCTGGCAGGTGCAGAGGAGACTCACAGAGCAGGTGACCAAGAGGCCAAGTCTCAGATAGTCAAGTGGGTATGGGGTGGGGAGAACAGCCTCAGTCATTCCACTCAGTGACTCTTGCCAAATATTTGATACACCGTCTCAGGATCTTACAGTGGGCAGCCATGCAAGGGCCAACTCAGTATGCCTTTTGGGTTCAGTGGGAGCAGGGGTAGGGAATGGGGTGTCTGAGGAGGCCTGCAGGACAAGATGGATGGTGCAGGACTGAGTTTCCAGCGTGTAGGGCATGGCCACGGCATAGCCAAACTGACCTTGTCCCTCCAGGGAGCAGAGCTGAGCCCCACCATTGCCCGGAATATGCAGCTGTCCCTCCACCCCCAGAAGTCAGCCTCCTTCCCTTAGAGTCTGAAACCAAGAGCACTCTGGCCTGGGTTGACCCTCTATCCTGTTCAGAGCCTCTTTGAATTAAGTCCTTCCAATAAATGATGCCTCTTCTCCAGGGACGAGTGCGTGCCCCTGAGAAGATGTGGGAGAGCAGGAAGGCTCCTCATGCAGGGTTCCCAGGGAAGACAGCCAAGCGCCTTTGTGTGTCTCCATGGGGGTCTGCTGGGGGGTGGGGGGGATAAAGGCATGATGTTATCTTGTCATCTGCATCAGAATCTTGTCCCTTCTATCCTGGCAGAAACAGGCTCCACAGGCAGAGAAGGGCATCCACAGGGAAGGGAGGCCAAGGCACAGATGTTGGTTTGCCGGCTTGCTTCCCAGCAACCCCCTGAGTCAGTCTCTGGTCCTGCCTCCTCACCAGAACCAGGAGGGAACTGGCATTCCTGAGGAGCACTAACGCATCCTCCCACGTAAAGGTCAAGAAGTACACCACTACCCTCCCTGTTCTGTAGTCCTCGAAGCCCCCTCTCTAGAGGCAGCAGTTACTTGAACACTTACAGAGCTCTTATTATTTTTATAATAATATTTTTTATTATATTATGTCACCATAATACATCCCTGGTTCTTGATGTAAAGTTCCATGATTCATTGGTTGCGTATAACACGTGCCCTCCTTACTACCCATCACCAGTCTATCCCATTCCCCCCCGGAAGCACTCAGTTTGTTTCTCAGAGTCCACAGTCTCTCATCCTTCATTCCCCCTTCTGATTTCCCCCGCTTTCTTTATCCCTTTCTTCTCCTACTGATCTTCCTAGTTCTTATGTTCCATAGATGTGGGGAACCGTATGATAATTGTCTTTCTCTGCTTGACTTATTTCACTTACCATTATCTCCTCCAGTGCCATCCATGCCTCAGCAAATGCTGAGAATTCATTCTTTTAATAGCTGAGTAATATTCCAGTGTATATATGGACCACATCTTCTTAATCCAGTCATCTGTTAAAGGGCATCTCGGCTCCTTCCACGATTTACCTATTGTGGACAGAGCTGCTATGAACATTGAGGTGCATATGTCCCTTCTCTTCACTACGACTGTATCTTTGCGGTAAATACCCAGTAGTGCAATTGCTGGATCATAGGGTCGCTTAATTTTTCACTTTTTAGGGGACCTCCACACTGTTTTCCAGAGTGGCTGTACCAACTTGCATTCCCACCAACAATGTAGGAGCGATCCCCTTTCTCCACATCCTCTCCAACAATTGTTGTTTCTTGCCTTGTCTATTTTTGCCATTCTAACTGGCGTAAGGTGGTTCTCAGTGTGGTTTTGATTTGAATTTCCCTGATGGCTAATGATCTTGAACATTTTTTCATGTGTCTGTTAGCCATTTGTATGTCTTCATTGGAAAAGTGTCTGTTCATATCTTCTGCCCATTTTTTGATTTGTTTATTTGTTTCTCGTGTATTGAGTTTGAGAAGTTCTTTGTAGATCTTGGATACCAGTCCTTTATCTGTGGTGTCCTTTGCAAATATATTCTCCCATTCCGTGGGCTGTCTCTTAGTTTTTTTGACTGTTTCCTTGGCTGTGCAGAAGCTCTTTATCCTGATAAAGTCCCATAAGTTCATTTTATCTTTTATTTCTCTTGCCTTTGGAGATGTGTCGTGAAAAAGGTTGCTCTGGCCGATGTCATAGAAGTTGTTGCCTATGTTCTCCTCTAGAATTTTGATGGATTCCTGTCTCACATTGAGGTCTTTCATCCATTTGGAGTTTATTTTTGTGTATGGTGTGAGAGAGTGGTCAAGTTTCATTCTTTTGCATGTAGCTGTCCAATTTTCCCAGCACCATTTATTGAAGAGACTGTCTTTTTTCCACCGGATGTTTTTTCCTGCTTTATCAAAGATTAGTTGCCCAAAGAGCCGAGGGTCCATTTCTGGGTTCTCTATTCTGTTCCATTGGTCGATGTGTCTGTTTTTGTGCCAGTACCATGCTGTCTTTGTGATCACAGCTTTGTAGTACAGCTCGAAATCCGGCATTGTGATGCCCCCAGCTTTGTTTTTCCTTTTCAACAGTTCCTTGGAGATTCGGGGCCTTTTCTGGTTCCATACAAATTTAAGGACTATTTGTTCCAGTTCTTTGAAAAATGTCCTCGGTATTTTGATCGGGATAGCATTGAAAGTGTAGATTGCTCTGGGTAGTATGGACATTTTAACTATGTTAATTCTTCCAATCCATGAGCATGGAATATTTTTCCATCTTTTTATGTCTTCCTCAATATCTTTCAAAAGTGATCTATAGTTTCTAGGATATAGGTCCTTTACGTCTCTGGTTAAGTTAATTCCAAGGTAACGNGACTTACTCTTCAACCACAACAGGCACAGACCATGATGCATTCGGAGGCAAATAAAATGTTCCATTAATTTTAAAGTCATAAGAAAAAATGAATATGAACCATTCTAGAAGTAAACTGTCCCTAGCTGGTAAAGACAAGAAATTTCTGTTTTCATGCAGCATCTTCTTCTAAGATTTGGCTGCTCAGAGTGACTCTGAGGACAGAAGGGACTGAGGAGCCTCACTCTCAGGCAGTGCCCCTGGATGGACCTGGGACCGAGGTGTCAGCAAGACAATAAAGAGAATCACAGGTGAAACTGTCAGGCAATTCCTGAGGTGTGTCCCCTCCTTGCAGATGAGAAAGTAGGTTTTTGTCTCCCTTCCCCAGAGGCCTGGAGGACTGTGTGCTCTGAGCCTACTGTCATAGGCTGAGCCGGAATAATCAGCTTCATCCTCACCCTGGAGCCCAGTGATGGTCAGGGGCTGAGCTGCCTGACCAGGAACCTGAGAATCTATCGAGGACCCCTTAGGGATGGTTGCTATCACTTAGGATGTTGGGTCTGGGAGCTGTTTCCATTAGTTGTTGGTACCAGTTCACATAATTACCACCAATGTTGGAGCTGCTTCCAGTGCAGGAAATGGTGACCCTCTGGCCCAGTGCCCCAGACGCAGAGAGTGGCTGAGTCAGCACAGACTGGGCCCAGGACCCTGCAAGGGACAGAGACACAGAGAGCGTCATGCTGGGGTCTACAGACAAGAAAAGAAATAAGGGCCTCACGTGTCCTCCCAGGACTCCTTCCCTTGTTCCCATGTCCAGTCACCTGTGCAGTGAGCAAGGAGTAAGAGGACAAGAGTGGACCAGGCCATGGTAGATACAGTCACCAATCCTGCCTTCTTTGCCCCACACCTGAGGAGACCTCCCCTAATCTCTCAGTCTTTTCATCCCCTGACAGAAGGAGGGCCTGTCCATACAAATGAGACCCTAGCTTTGTGACCCCTCACTGGCCCTGAGTCATGTTTTTTGACTGAGGATGTCAGGGGGGTGGGAGTTGGGTGTTGTTTTGTGGAACTAATGGGTGGGGAGTTCCCAGCAGTGAGCCCTGAGTGGAGGGCACAGGCAGGGCCAAGTGACAGGTCCCAGCACTCTTCACTCAAGATCCCACAGAAATGGGACCTGTATGCCCTTGGGGTCCAGGCCCAAACACACTCTTGTGTGACATGGAGATCAGAGCTCGTCAGAGAGTTTTCACTTTGCCACTGCACTGAACACTGTCTGCTGCATTAGAGTCAAGCCAGGTCTCCCCTTATGTGTCCTCCCACCATCACGGGACAGACTTTATGGTCTGCTCACTTCTCAGAGTGAGTTTATCCAGGGTTCTTTCAGCCATTCATATGACAAGATTGAAATGCTGTCTTTACACAATCTTCTCTTAGATCAGGATAAAGATCAGAGCAGTGACATGTCCCCATGGATATATGGCCCCTTCTGTGGGGGATGCTGGAGTTTTCCTTTTATGTGATTCCTCCTTGGTTTACAGCACCAGCAGTGAGGAGATGGGCAGCACTTCTCTCCAGGTTGTGGGTAGAAACCCTGGCATGCATTCCTAGAGATGTTACTCACTGAAAATCTTTGTCATCTCTCACCATTTATACCTGCTTGAAACAACAGTTCTCCACACACTGTGGGCAGTGATGGCCTCCTAGGATCTGTCCTTCCAGCATAGACACTAGTCTGCAGGAGCCCTGTCATGTGAGTCGGTGTGTTGCACTGAACCCAGAGCACAAGGACAAACCTGAAGGAAGTTCTAGGAGGGAAGTAGTGACACTGTTGATGTGACAGGGATGGAGTGACACATTTTATGTACTAGTAGTCACTTTGTCAGCTGTGCACTTGTAATGGATGCAAGTTAGTTTATACAAATTTAAGTCAGATTGATTTAAACTCAGGGAAAGTGACAATGAGAAGGTGTCAGAACAATGACTAGTGTACTTTTGTTAGATTTCTGTTGCAGAGAGAAAATGGTTGAAATTTATGGTTAAAAGCATGGATGAAAAAACAATGGAAAAGAAATGCCTTCTGTTTTCAGTTGAATAGGAGTCTATAAACTTGTTCCTCAAATCATTTGATTTATTATTCTTATTGTAGGCATAAGTTGTGTATCACAGGTCTGGTCGTGCAGGTAAAAGCTGTTGTGCTGCCAGGGATCTCAAGAGGAAGCTGTTGCTATGAACTTCAGAGCCATCTCAGAGATGGAATTTCCAAACGCAGACA
>NW_023217703.1:209383-228223 GCF_002007445.2 Ailuropoda melanoleuca
AACACTCTGAAATTGGAACTCAAGCACAAGGAAAAATTTGGAAGAAACTCAAACACTTGGAGACTAAGAACGATCCTGCTCGGGCATGATTCAATAAATCAGGAAATCAAAAATCAATTTAAACAATTTATGGAGACCAACGAGAATGAAAACACAATGGATTAAAACCTATGGGATACTGCAAAGGCANTCCAAAACCTATGGGATACTGCAAAGGCAGTCCTAAGGGGGAAATACATTGCCATCCAAACCTCACTCAAAAGAATAGAAAAATCTAAAATGCAGTTTTTATGTTATCACCTCAAGAGGGTGGAAGGGCAACAAGGTGCAGTCCTAATCCACGCACGAGGAAGGAGTTGACCAAGATTAGAGCAGAAATCAATGAATGAGAACCCAGGAGTATGGTAGAGCAGATCAACAGAACTAGAATCTGGTTCTCTGAGGGAATCAATAAAATTGACAGACCACTGGCAAGCCTTATCCAAAAGAATAAAGGACCCAAATTAATAAAATTATGAATGAAAAGGGAGAGGTCACAACCAACACCAATGAAATTGGAAGGATTATTAGAAACTTTTATCAACAGCTTTAAACCAATAAATTAAGCACTCTGGAGGAGATGGAGGCCTTCCTAGAAACCTACGAACTACCAAGACTGAAACAGGAAGAAATTGATTTTTAAAACAGGCCAATTAATTATGAACAGATTGAGTGAGTGATAAACAACCTTCCAAAACACAAAACTCCAGGCCCAGATGGTTTTCCTGGGGAATTCTAACAAACGTTCAAAGAAGAAATAATACCTATTCTCCTAAAGCTATTTCAAAAAATAGAAACAGAAGGAAAGCTACCAAACTCATTCTATGAGGCTAATATTACCTTGATCCCCAAACCAGGCAAAGACCCCCTCAAAAAGGAGAATTACAGACCGATTTCTCTAATGAATATGGATGCCAAAATCCTCAACAAGATCCTTGNGCAAGATCATGGCTAATAGAATCCAACAGTACATTAAAAGGATTATCCATTATGACCAACTGGGAATCATCCCTGGGATGCACTGGTGGTTCAACATTCGCAAATTGATCAGTGTCTTAGATTTTAGCCAGAAAGAAAAATTCAAAAATCATATGATTCTCTCAATAGATGCAGAAAGAGCATTTGACAAAATACAGCATCCTTTCCTGATTAAAACCCTTCAGAGTGTAGGAATAGAGGGTACATTTCTCAATCTCATAAAAGCCATCTATGAAAAGCCTACTGCAAGCATNCCATCTATGAAAAACCTAGAGCAAATATCATTCTCAATGGGGAAACCTGGAAGCATTTCCCTTAAGATCAGGAACACAACAAGAGTGCCCACTCTCGCCACTATTATTCAACATAGTGCTAGAAGTCCTTGCAACAGCAATCAGACAACAAAAAGAGATCAAAGGTATCCAAATAGGCAAAGAAGAAGTCAAACTGTCTCTCTTCACAGATGACGTGATACTCTATACGGAAAACCCAAAAGAATCCACTCCCAAACTATTAGAAATTATAGAGCAATTCAGTAATGTGTTGGGATACAAAATCAATGCTCAGAAATCACTTGCATTTCTATACACAAACAATGAGACTGAAGAAAGGGAAATTAGAGAACCCATCCCATTTACAATAGCACCAAAACCCATACGTTACCTTGGAATTAACTTGACCAGAGACGTAAAGGATCTATATTCTAGAAACTATAAATCACTCTTGAAAGATATTGAGGAAGACATAAAAAGATGGAAAAATATTCCATGCTCATGGATTGGAAGAATTAACATAGTTAAAATGTCCATGCTACCCAGAGCAATCTACAATTTCAATGTGATCCCGATCAAAATACCAATGACATTATTCAAAGAACTGGAACAAATAGTCCTTAAATTTTTATGGAACCAGAAAAGGCCCCGAATCGCCAAGGTACTGTTGAAAAGGAAAAACAAACCTGGGGGCATCACAATGCCGGATTTCGAGCTGTACTACAAAGCTGTGATCACAAAGACAGCATGGTACTGGCACAAAAACCGACCCATAGACCACTGGAACAGAATAGAGAACCCAGAAATGGACCCTCGGGTCTTTGGGCAACTAATCTTTGATAAAGCAGGAAAAAACATCCGGTGGAAAAAAGACAGTCTCTTCAATAAATGGTGCTGGGAAAATTGGACAGCTACATGCAAAAGAATGAAACTTGACCACTCTCTCACACCATACACAAAAGTAAACTCCACATGGATGAAAGACCTCCATGTGAGACAGGAGTCCATCGAAATTCTAGAGGAGAACATAGGCAGCAATCTCTATGACATCGGCCAAAGCAACTTTTTTCATGACACATCTCCAAAGGCAAGAGAAACAAAGGATTAAATGAACTTATGGGACTTCATCAAGATAAAAATCTTCTGTACAGCCAAGGATACAGTCAAAAAAAACTAAGAAGAAGCCCATGGAATGGGAGAATATATTTGCATAGGACACTACAGATAAAGGACTGGAATCCAAGATCTACAAAGAACTTCTCAAACTCAATACACGAGAAACAAATAAACAAATCATAAAATGGGCAGAAGATATGAACAGACACTTTTCCAATGAAGACATACAAATGGCTAACAGACACATGAAAAAATGTTCAAAATCATTAGCCATCAGGGAAATTCAAATCAAAACCACACTGAGATACCACCTTACGCCAGTTAGAATGGCAAAGATAGACAAGGCAAGAAACAACAATTGTTGGAGAGGATGTGGAGAAAGGGGATCCCTCCTACATTGTTGGTGGGAATGCAAGTTGGTACAGCCACTCTGGAAAACAGTGTGGAGGTCCCTTAAAAAGTTAAAAATTGAACTACCCTATGACCCAGCCATTGCACTACTGGGTGTTTACCCCAAAGATACAGACGTAGTAAAGAGAAGGGCCATATGCACCCCAATGTTCATAGCTGCATTGTCCACAATAGCCAAATCATGGAAGGAGCCGAGATGCCCTTCAACAGATGACTGGATTAAGAAGCTGTGGNCAACTGGATTAAGAAGTCGTGGTCCATATATACAATGGAATATTACTCAGCTATCAGAAAGAACGAGTTCTCAACATTTGCTGCAACATGGACGGCACTGGAGGAGATAATGCTAAGTGAAATAAGTCAAGCAGAGAAAGACAATTATCNTATTATCATATGGTTTCTCTCATCTGTGGAACATAAGAACTAGGAAGTTCGGTAGGGGAAGAAATGGATAAAGGAACTGGGGGTAATCAGAAGTGGGAATGAAGCATGAGAGACTGTGGACCCTGAGAAACAAACTGAGGGCTTCAGAGGGTAGGGGAGTGGGGGAATGGGATAGATTGGTGATGGGTAGTAATGAGGACATGTATTGCATGGTTGCACTGGGTGTTATACGCAACTAATGAATCATCGAACTTTACATCAGAAACCAGGGATGTACTGTATGGTGACTAACAGACTATAATAAAAAACATTAAAATGAAAAAATGAGAAAGAAAAAAAAAGTCGCCAGGGGCTCGGAGGGCCGTGCTGGTTCTCCAGCCCTCAATGCTTGACGGCGGCCCATGGGGCACGGGTGGCGGCGCGGCAGTAGACTGAGTCCGGCACTGGGGCTCGGGTGTCCCCAGTTCCGGGCGCTGCGGTGACAGACCCCTGGGGACGGACCACTTGGAGGCCTACATAGACTTAGGTGTGGCCCCAGGAGCCTGGCAGGCCCGATCCGCCCACTGTGCGGCCAAAGGAGCGGAGGGCTGAGGTGAGTGTGAGGTGGAGGGGGAGCGTGGGACGAAGCTTAGTGGCATGGGGGGCCATCGAAGGTCGCGGGGGCTCGGGGGGCCCGGCTGGTTAACCTGTCCTGAATGCTTGGCGGCACCCCGATGGGCCCTGGTGCCTGCGTGGTGGCAGGCTGAGTCCAGTGCTGGGGCTTGGATGTCCCCAATCCTCTGCACTGGGAGGCCAGGCACCTGGAGAGGGGCCCCTTGGCCCCCGAACCAGGGTTAGGGTAAAGCTGCAGGAGCCCGGCAGGCCTGATCTGCTCACTGTGTGGCGAGCATAGTGGCGTGGCGTGGTGATGGCACAGGGGAAGTGGAGCGTGGGCCCAAGGCTGTGGCGCGGTGGGCACTTGAAGGTCGCAGGGGGCTCTGGGGACCCTGCCCATTCTCCTGCCCTGAATGCTCGGCGGTGCCCCAAGGAGCCCAGGTGGGTGTGTGCCGTTAGGCTGAGTCCTGCGCTGATGCTCATGTGTCCCCAATCACTGGCGCTGAGTCGCCAGGAGCATAGGGAGGTGCCCCTCGGCCGCAAACCTAAGGTTAGGGTTAGTCCCCAGGAGCATGGCAGGCCTGATCCGCCAGCTGTGCAGCGAACAGAGCGGTGGGCTGAGGTAAGGGTGTGGGGGAGGGGCAGCGTGGGCCCAATGGTTGAGGCTTGGGGGGGCCATCGAAAGTCATTGGGGACTCGGGGGGCCCTGCCCATTCCCCCGCCCGGAATGATCGTCGGCACCCCAAGGGTCCCGGGTGTGAGTGGGGCAGCAGGCTGAGTCCAGCGCTGGGCTTGGGGGTCCTCAATCCCCAGTGCTGCAGCGCCAGACCCCTGGGGAGGGGACCCTTGGCGGGGAACCTTGGTTTTGTTTGGGTTAGGCCCCAGTAACCTGGCAGGCAAGATCTTCGGGCTCTGTTGTGGGGCATATGAGTTAGCTTTGGCTAATGCAGAGGGTGCTTCCTTCTTTGAGAGGGCAGCGAGGGGACTGTGATCTGGGGGCTGCTGGACCCTCATCCCACACATCTGCAATCCCTGGGAGAGGATCCAGGCCTGAGGGCTTCTTCTGCAGAAGAGGAAAGGGGTCCTGGAGAGCCCTGGGTGCGGTGTGGGCACTGTGGGAGAGCACAGGGGGCTGGAGGGCAGCCTCAGCCCCTCACAGTCTTTCCCCATCTCCACCGCCTCCCAGCCCTGTCTCTCCCCCAATCCTGGCCCCCAGAACGAAGGGCATGGCTTCCACACATCTGGTGGAACATCAACACTGGGTGCTCAGCAGGTACTCAGGGGAGCCAGGGAAGGCTCGAGGACTGGACGTCCCCCACCCAAGGAAGGACCCCCTCTCCTGGCACGTACTGAAGGAGGCAGCACGTAGGCACAGGAGGGGAAGTGGGAGGTATTGGGAGGGTCCTGGGAAGGCCAGGGATGGGACAGAGTCCCTTTGTTCCCTCCTTGGTTGGATAGTCACAGAGCACTAGTGTGCACTGAGGACAATGGCCACGCCAGATATCCCACCCCTCCCTGCCCACATGCAGTGGAAGTCACGCCGCAAATGGGCAGGGAGACTGAGCAGGGCGTCCAGCTTCCTCTTGGAGAACAGAAATGGTCACACCAGGGGTCAAGGTCTCCCACTCACAGAGGCTTTGGGCCAGACCCTCCTCAGTGACCAGGCCTGCCTCAGGCAGGACTGCCACATCACAGGTGGTCATGGAGTAGGAATGGGCTCTGACAGCCAGGAGCCAGGGACCCAGGGGCCCAGGTTCCCACAGGGGTTCCCTGGGACATCAGTGTGGGAGGCACCCTCTCTTCTGACTCCTCTGCCCACATCTCTGTCCCCAAGGCCATCTCCTCCATCCTGGCCACCTGGCTGGGCCACTACCCTGAATATTTCTTCCAGCCCCCAGAATTTCCCTGCCTAAAGGCATTACTGGCATATGTATGGTGCAATGTGCTAGGCTCAGACCTGGAGCAATGTGCCTGGCTCCTCCTCTCTTGGCTGCGACATCTCAAGCCCGCTGAGCTGGAGGCTGGGGGTGAGGAGGACTGGGGGTGACTGATGGAGGCCTGTGGAGGGGAGACCGTGGGCCACACAGAGCAAGCCTCCACAGACTGCAGTGTGGCTGGGAGCAAGGAGTGGTCTCAGATCACTGTCCCCATGGGCTACAGTTTGGGGAGACCACCCAGGGACAGGTTCGTAGACTCAGACAATATTGAGTGGTGGGCAAAGTTGCCTTCATTTGGAAGAGACATGAAAAGACAATCATGATGACCATACTTTCTCTTCTTGGAGCGACAGCATCAGCCCCAGAGCGAGAGCCAGAACTGTGCCTAAAGCTAGTTCTAGCTCCCACTGTGGTGCCTGCTGAAGCTTCAGAGCCTGAGTTGGAAAATCCCATCACTGCTGCTGGAGCTCGGCATCTCAAAAGAGCAGGGATGTCACCTGCCATGTCGGGATCAGTGCAGCTGGTGTTCACAGCTCTGATCCACCGTGAGGACGTGCAAGAGTCACCTGCGCCTTTGGAAAGCCAGGAGCCTCAGCAGGCCCCAGCACCAGCTAGAGAGGTCTCTGAGGGGCCCCTGATGCCACCTGCCCTGTCAGACCCAGCACAGGAAATACACAGAGCTCTGACTACCTGTCAGCAGCTGCAAGAGCCACCTGCACCTTTTGCAGCCCTGGCACCCAAGCACGCTGCAGCACTAGCTATGGAGGTCCCTGAAGGGCCCCTGATGCCACCTGCCCTGTCAGAGCCGGTGCAGGACATACTCACAGTTCTGACTCCCTGTCAGAATTTCCAAGAGCCACCTGCACCTCAGGCAGCCGCGGAGCCCGAGCAGGCTACAGCACAAGTTATCGGGGATGCCGAGGGGCGCAGGCAACAACCTCTCTCAGTGGAGCAATGGGCCTCGGCCCTGGAGCAGCAGTTCCTGCTCGCTGAATCCCCAAAGGATGGCTTCCCCCCCATCATTCCAGTGTTTCTAATTTTTGTGTTGTTCATGCACCTATTTCATAGCTTAACATATTCTGGTCTATAAATAAAGGATAAATTGAGTTTTCATGGAAATTTACTCTGACCCTTTTAAATTGTACATCCAGGTGTCATTAGGCACAGAGTGTTTCACAACCTTGTCCTTCTACAATATTTCCCTCCCAGAGACTCCCGTGCCACTCGTCAGATACTGCTCATGCCCTCAGCCCAGTCCCTGCAGCCATGGCTCCCCTCTCCGCCTCTGTGAGTTACTTCTTCTGGGTTTTCATGTGTGTGGGATCAGATAGTGTGACCTTTTTGTATCTAGCTACGTAACCTATGAGTGATTCATTTTTTTTTCAGGTTTTTTTCTCTTAAAAAACAAACAAAAACAAAACAGAAACAAGAAAAAACCCATTTTACTACAAAAAAATATTCCTGATAAAATACTGCACATGTGAAGCCCCAAAATGAAATGTGTTCATGAAGTGAGATAGGCTTCCCTTTTCTTAAGTGTGACCCAAGAGCCAGAAATATCTGGGTCCATGAGACACCTTCAAAATCTTTCATTTGCCTGGATAGGCCAGGTTTCAATGATTCTAATGGGCATATTATAAAAATATTAAGACTGCATATTAAATCTTCCTCTTTATTACAAACACATCAGGTAATTAAAAACATCTCTAAGGTTTTAGCCAGATCACGTTTTGTTAGTTAAATAGTGATGTAAATATGAAGAAAGGAAGACACATTGCTTCTGCCTTCTACCATGATAGCCCATAACACATGGCGTCCCACTGCTAGTCCTTTCCCTCAGAGTGTATGGGTGAGTGTGTGCCAGGGAGGGGGTTTGCCTGTGTGTGGGACAGGGTGGGGCAGGGAGGGTTCCATAACTGGGCACTTGTTCGGCCTGAGGTCCCCACAGTGGACAAGCACTGCTACTCCTATCCCCTTCTGCATTTTCAGGGGCTACACATCATTTACTCAGCAGCACCACCTGCCAAACAATTGAGACATCTCCAAAGCTTTGGTTCTCATCCTTAAACTGAAGAGTACAATGTGCCCTAAATCTCTTTTGCTTTAGGACTGTTTCCTAATAGCACAAATTCTGGAACACACTTTTGTCCCATTGTTGGAGTATTAGCTGCAGGGTCCTCTATCTATACTTTCTTTCTTTCCGTGGAGCCTTGCTTGTGAAAGGAGGGTCCCCGGAGACTAGAGATGAACCCTGAAATCATGTGGAAGACAAGCCAGCAGTGAGGCCATCAGGCTACCTGGACGGGACCTGTGGAGCAGGGAAGCGCCTGCCCATACCGCATTCATGGATCCTCCCTCCGCAAGCATCCCTTCCTACACCCCCCCTGGTCCTGGAACACCCCTCATCCAGACCCCGTCCCGGGACACACCCCAGCCACTCCAGGCACTCCTGCTCTAGAACTCAGCTTCTAAGTAGAGCAACCGGGTCCTGCTTCCAGGCAAGCAGAGGAGTGTCAGCTGGGCCACACATGTCTGCTTGCTGCGGGTCCATCCTTTTTGGGCCCTCTCCTCGCAGGATGGAACCAATCTCTCATGGCAGCTCAGGTCAGTGTGTCACAGACATGACCTGAATATGTTCATCCACATGTCCACTAGGTGGCAACAGCAAGAACTGCTTGAACCTCTGTGAACAGGAGGGACCTTTACTGAGGAGGGAAGAGAAGGCTAGCAGGACAAAGCCAGAATTGACACCCCCACCCCCACTATGGGGTGTACGTGATATTCCTCAGGCACTCCTGGCTGCCCTAAAGGGCAAAGAAATAGTTAACCTATAGACACCACAATCCTGCAAGACTTAAGTCTCCCTCAGTTTCCCAATGTCTTAGCAGTTGACAAGAACCAAGCATTTCTATCAATAACTTAGCTTCCTGAAGGGAAAGTAGATACAATGAAATGTCCTTATAATCTGCAGCCTCCAGGAAGTTCCCAACCGTCTTAATGTCCGTGCCTTGCCAGAGGGCAAAACCACCTTCCCTAGACAATGGCAAGGCCTCTGTACCTTGTGAGTCTTCTTTAACATATGCAAGTATTATCTCAACCTCCCTTTTTCCTCACCTTCCCCCAACCCCATAGTCTATCATCAGCCACCCCTCACAAGCCGGGGCAGTAGCTCTTTCTGCCACGGGTCGTGTCATAAACCACCAATTTTGCACCAAAGACGTCTCAAGAATTCTTTCCTGGTCGTCGGCTCCAGACTCCACCCCAGTGAACCTCACCTATATTCCACAACCTCCTCATTTCCAAAGCACACCGGGTGCTCATGGAAGCTGCAGGATGGACAGGGCCTCAACCGGCGGCTTTGGCACTGGGCATAGCCCCGCCACGCCCCTCGGGCTCCTCCAGCAGTGACCGACCCCCTGCGCCTGCCAGCCCCAGNTGCCCCTGCCAGCCCCAATTCTTGATAACCCTGCAGTTCAGTTGTTGTGAGAGCGGTGCCTACGCTTCCTGCTCGAGACACAAGTGAGAAGAAGGGAGAGATCCCTCTCCTCGCACGAAGTCAGTTGACGGGGAGTCCAGTTGATCAGAAGCTCTACATCTGGGAGCCCTGCAAAGGACAGAAATGCTGTGACCCTCCACCAGCCCCAAGGAGCTCTGGTGCGGGGAGCAGGCGCAGGAGTCTACAGAACTTGGCACACAGCAGCATCACACCCCCAGGCCTACAGATGCGGGCGGCCCTTTTATCCTCACCCTCTCAAGAGGCAGGGAAAGCCCTCTGGGAACACAAGGCACACAGAGCAACCAGCTGAACCTGAGCACAATGGGCCCCCTGGCAAGGGGCAGCTCATCCCCGTCCAGGCTAAAACACCTGAGAATCAGCGCCTAGGCCCCTGCCCCCCCAAAACAAGGTGAAAGAACAAGTGAACAGCAAGTTTACAGACCAAAGATGATGGCCAAACTCCAGCGCTAGGGGAAAATAGCACCTAGAGCTCGAGGCTTTTTCCCATGGTTCATTTCTCTCTCCATTCAAATTTTTCCATTTCTTTTTTTTTCTCTTTCCCTTTCCAACTACCATTTTTTATGTTAGCAACTCTTCATTTTTCAATCTCTTCTGAACTTTCATTTTTACATTGACATTTTATACATATATTCTTCATTTTTGGATTCCTTTCGCTATATTCGATTACTGTATATATGAGTTTGGCTTTCTTTACAATTTTGGGATTTAGTGAATTCCAACAAACAGATCAAAAGACTCTCGGGACCAAGTGGATCACACTGTTTTGTCCACCCTGTGAGATCATAATCTCTCTCTCCCCCATCCATTCTTCTCTGGGAAAATTGACTAGAGGGAGGGATTGACAGCAAAAGAAAGAGCCAGAGGTAACACTCTCTGCCACTGATCTAATGCATACAGTTTTAAGTAAGATGTCAGAGCTGGAACTCAGGATGACAATTACAAAGTTGCTAGCTGGGCTTGAAAAAAGTATAAATGACACGAGAGACTCTCAGAGTGCAGAAATGAAATCAAATCAGGCCCAAATTCAAAGGGCTCTAACTGAGATGCAGTCTACACTGGATATGGATGCTCTAACAGCTAGGGTCAAAGAGGCAGAAGACAGAGTCAGTGGCACCAAAGACAAGCTGATGGAAAGGAAGGAAGCTGAGGAAAAGAAAGAAAGCAAATGAATGGACCATGGGTGGAGGAATCAAAAAATCAGTGATGCCACAAAAGGAAACAATATTTGAATTACTGCTGGCCCGGAGGGAGAAGACACAGAGGGACAGAAGATCTATCCGTGTAGATCACAGGTGAGAACTTCCCTAATCTAGGAGGGAAACAGGCATTCAAGTCCAAGAGGTAGAGAGGACTCTTCCCCAAATCCATACGAAGAGAGGAACATCCTAACATAGAATAGTGACGTTTGCAATTTCAGACAGAAAGAGAAAATCCTGAAAGCAGCTTGAGACAAGAGGGTCTTCACCGACAGGGGTAAGCACATTAGACTAGCCACATACCTATCCACAGAGACCTGGCACACCAGAAAGGGCTGGCATGATGGAGTCAGGGTACTAAATGAGAAAAACATGCAGCCAAGAATACTTTACCCAGCAAGGAGTCGTTCCAAATAGGAGCAGAGACAAAGAGCTTCCAGGACAGAAAGAAACTCAAAGGATTTGGCCGTTAAACCACCCTGCAAGAAATAGGAAGGGGGATCCTGTAAGTGAAGAGAGATTCCCAGAGTAACACAGACCAGAAAGAAACAGAGACCATCAACAGAATTAGGGACGTGACAGGTAATGCAATGGACTCACCTCCATCTGCTTTTTAGATTTTTTCTTTATCATTGCTCTTAAGCAATTTTATTAGGCTGTAGGTTGATAAGGAGGGTTTTTTCATGATCCTTATGTTTGGGGGTTTTGTTGGCTGGATTCCTGAATTCTTGAATCTATGGGTGTAAAGGGTTCATAAAATTCAGACAATAATCAGACATTATTTCTTCAAATTTTTTTTCCTCTACCTCAGCCAGTTTCTTATCTACCAGGCCACTTGAAATTGCTACAAAGCTCACACATACACTAGTATTTGTGTGCAAGGCGTGGATTGCACCCTTCCTTTTCTCTGCTTCTTCTGGACAACTGCTATGATCATACATTCAAGTTCTCTCTCTCTCTCTTTTTGATATTTAGTGTCTAATGTGAAAGAAAGCCCATCTACTACATTTTTCATCTTAGACGTGCTACTGTTCAGCTCCAGAAGTTGGGTTTTCCTTGTTTTCATAGTTTCTATATCTCTGTTTCACTTCATCCTTTGTGTACATTCTTACATATATAAAACCTCTTTCTAACAGTTGTTTGAATGTACGTGTGCAATACTTCCATCCTCTTTTTCATTTCTGGGTAGGTTTCTATTGTTTAATCTTTCTCCTCAACACGAGGTGAACTTTTCTCCTTCTTTGCATACTGGTAATCTGTTGTTGGAAGGCAGGTATTGTGAATTTTAATTGTTAGATTGCTTATATTTTGACACATAATCTTGAGGATTGTTCTGATGGTGAGTTTCCTGGAAAACTATTTTATCCTTCCAGACTAGCTTTCCAAAGTTTTGTTAGGTGGTATCACAGTAGTCTTCAATGTATTTTGCTATTGTTCTGTTGGTATTCTGAGCTCTCTTTGCAATGTCCCATGAGTTACGAGGTTTTCCACTCTGCCTGCTGCTGGTAGCACAGACTTTTCCTGACTGTGTGTGAAGGCTAGTGACATTTTCCTCTCTGCTTCCCCTGGGCTATGATTTTCCCCACACCGCATACATTCCTCACACACGTGCCCTATTGAGGAATTCTATGAAAACTCAAAAGCAATCCTAGATGGCTGTCTGAGGTCCTCTTTCTCTGTGCAGCTCTCCTCAGTATTCTGTACTGTAAAGCACAGCCATATTGACTTCTCCAAACTTCCATCTTGCTGTCTCCAATGCATGGAAATGTCTGAGCTTCACCTGTATTCTTCATCCCTGACCCGTAGACTGGAAACTAAATCTCTTTAGGCAGTAAGATAGGGAAATGCAGAGTCCCCCATGTTTGTCTTCCCTCTTGCACTAGTCACTTCCCTGCATTGCCTGGAAATATATCGAAAGTGTTCTTTTGCCAGGGCGCCTGGGTGGCTCAGTTGCTTAAGCTTCCGACTCGTGATCTGGACTCAGGTCACGAACTCAGGGTCTTGGGATAGAGACCAGCACTGGGCATCACACTCAGCACAGAGTCGGCTTGAGTTTCTGTCTCCCTTCTCCCTCTATCCTCCCCACCCCCCACACGCTGTCTCTCAAACCAACACAGAAAATCTTTCAAATAAAATAAAATCAGTTACGTAAGAGACAGCCTCTGCAACAAGGGGAAGACCCAGGCAGGGTCGGTGCCTTGCCCAGAATCATAGACTGGTAAGAAGGTAGAACCAGGCCTGAACCCAGCTCTCCAAGAGTCCTCAAGGTTGGGGCCATGGCTGAACCTAGCAACTCACTGGGAGCTCTGCAAGAGGTTGTGTTTTGGAACTGGCTGTAGAACTGGAGATGGCATGGGGGTGAGAAGAAGCATCGACATCCCAGGCAGGAGTCATCCCAGCACGTACCTGTCTGAGGAAGAGCCCAGGCCAGGGCAGCTCACTGAGGGCACCCCTGCCCACATGACACCCAGAGAAAAGGAGGGATGGCTCTTGACACACAACTGGCAGTGTCTAGGGGTAAGGGTGGGCTCAGCCCCTCTAAGCCAGGGCTCCAATCCCTTATGCACGGTTTGCCTTGAAAATTAGAAAGCCTAAGACCTGGGAAAGCTATTTCCCATCCACCCCTAGGTGGGGCTATCATCTTCTGGTCCTGCACGATAGGAGTATTGGGGCACACACATGTGCACAGACACACACACAACACTAGGGACTGTGGGTGGGATCGGAGGAGCTACAGACTCAGAGAAGGTGAGAAAGGAAGAACATGTGGTGGCAGGTATTCCCTAGGTGTGACACCACTCCCCCAACTTCTTAGATGGTATCCCACCTATGCCTGTGGACTTCTGCAAGAAGTACATGCTGGAATAATCCCTATCGCACAGGCAAGACACACACCACCCCTGACAAAAAGCACAACGGCTTCTCTGGGGTCCAAAACAGGGAAGATGGAGAGTTGCGTCAGAGCCTGGGGTGTTTCTAAGCTGGGGCCCTGGCTGCACCCAGACCTCCCCTGGGGCCTGTGGAGAGGGGTGTGTTGGTGTCACTGGGTACGCATGTGGCACGGCATGCAGAAAGGGGATGAGCAGTCGGCAGCCCAGGGCACTGTTTGTGTAGGTGCTAGTCCAGGTGTGGACTCAGGGAGGGGATCCCAGGAAGTGAAGTCACTTCCCTGATAATCGACCCCAATGGAACTTGGAACCCCAGTCACCAGGCAACCACATTCAAGCGCAGTCCTGTATCAGGCTCACTTGGCCGGAGACATTCGAGAGTGAAAGATGTTCTCTTGCTGCGTGCCCATTTTCCGGGGCTCTGGCTTCCAGAATCCCTGGGGTGAGGGACTTTTCACATGCTGCACACACTGGCTCGACCAGCGCCCCCGACGCCTCAGGACCTTTGCCAGAAGGTGCCGGAAGGTAATACCGAGCAACCTAGGCCAGGCCGGGCCACATCTCCGAGCCATCCCTAGGCAGCCCCATTCCCCCAGTTTCAGGGAAAGAGGGGTATGTCAGGGAGGTCCCACCCTGGGCTGCAGGAGGTTGCAGGGCATTCGATACCCTGGTGATATCTTCCTGTTCACACCGATGCCAAGGTGGGCAGGGTGGAAAGAGGATTCCTGAGGGGCCTCTCACCAGGTCCAGAGTGAATCCAAGGCCCTCGAGCTGTGTCACTTTTCTCTCCATGGTGGAGCTGCATGCATCCTGGTGTGTGGTGTGTCTGCAAGAGAGTCCCCTGGGTCTGAGGACCAGCAAAGGCAGCCAGACAGACCTCTGAGGCCTCCCGCCTGGCTGCTGGGCACTGTCTTTGCAGAACTCCACACAGGAGACTGGGCAGGAGCTGAACGATGGGATCCCATGCCCCACCTCCTTGAAGGACAGGAAGGAGTCCCCTACTGCCAACAAAGTCCAGCGCCAGCTCAGGGTGAGTGGAGGTGCCAGAGGGACCCAGCACTAAGGGCACCGATGTGGCACAATGGGACCCAGATCCCAGAAACCAGCCTCTGGGCTCTTTGAGGCTCCCTCCTAGACTCCTGCTCCCATGTGAACCTGGATTCCCATCTCCTCCCCAAACCTGCCCTCAGGGCCCTGCCATGGCCTGGGCCCCATGCACAGTCCCTATCCACATAATTGTACGAATATCAGAAAAGCGACCTTAAACCACCTCTCATCCCTTGCTCCAGATCCTGGTGAGTTGGGAGACTTTTCCCCAAAGGGGTATGGGGCTCATGGTCCTATGCCTATTGCTCTGCCCTTTGGTTGTGAAGGAACAATTCCCTGGGGCCCCTCCAGGGTCTGGAGCAGGCGCCTCCTTGTGCTGCACACAACATTCCACAAGGCCCATCAGTTACCGCAGCNTCATCAGTTACCGCAGCCACAGAGCCCTTCACAGATGCAGGACGTTCACGTGATTCCCATCCGTTGCCAACTCACAGCGCTGCACGGAACATCCTATATGCCCTCAAATCCTGAGCACCCCCACCCATGAAACAGTCTCTGTGTTCTCAAGCCTGGGATACATCCTCAGAAATCACAGGGACGATGCAGTTAGTGCAGGGAGCGGCTGTCAATACTCAGCTAACCATCTGACCTGAGATACCAAGGTCCACTCACACACCCCCCACCTCACATCCTCCTATTGTTGCCATTCTCCTTTTTCCCTAAAAAGATTGCATGAGTTATTTTGTTGAGAGACAGACAGAGATTGAGACAGAGACAGAGACAGAGACAGAGACAGGAATTGGAGACACAGAGGGAGAGACAGGATCCTCAAGCGGACCCTGCCCTAAGTGCGAANCTGTCAATACTCAGCTATCCATCTGACCTGAGATACCAACGTCCACTCACACACCCCCCAACTCACATCCTCCTATTGTTTCCATTCTCCTTTTTTCCTAAAAAGATTGCATGAGATTTTTTGTTGAGAGACAGACAGAGATAGAGACAGAGACAGAGACGGGGGTTGGAGACACAGAGGGAGAGACAGGATCCTCAAGCGGACCCTGCCCTAAGTGCGAAGCCGGACGGACGACGGACTCGACCTCAGGACGCGCGAATCATGACCTCGGCCGAAACCAAGAAGCGGACCCCGAACCCACGGAACCAGCCAGGCCCCTTGCTCCTTCTGTCTACCGTGGGTTTGCTCTGGGCTCCAACCCCCAACGCTCCTGGTGACCGCAGTGAGGACCGCATGTCTCCCCNAAAGCCTGACGACGGACTTGATCTCAGGACGTGTGAATCATGACCTCAGCCGAAACCAAGAAAAGGACCCCGAACCCACGGAACCAGCCAGGCACCTTGCTCCTTTTGTCTACTGTGGGCCCTCCTGTCCCACCTCTTTGCCTACATCACTGAGAGACTGGGGGTTTGCTCTGGGCTCCAAGCCCCAGCCCTCCTGGTGACCACAGTGAAGACCGCATGTCTCCCCTGTCCCACCTCAGGCTAGAAAGGCCTCAACCAGGAAGAGCAATGGGACCTGCGTGGTGCGGCCCCAATGGGCAGAGCTGCTGAAGAAGCTAGTAGAACCCCTGCTGCCGGCCTTCCTAGACGGAGACCTCAGCTACGTCTCCACGTTCCTGGCCACATACAGAGCTTTTGCTACCACCAAGGAGGTGCTGGACCAGCTGCTGACAAGGTGGGCACCCTGCCCCTCCACAGCCCAGTGGCATTTGCCCACCTCCTGCTTGGGAGTCTGGGGAATGCCACCCAACTTCCCCGAGCGTCAGTTGGCTCCTCTGACTGGGGCAGAGTGATTACAGGGNGCAGACTTATTACAGGGACTCAGTGGAGTCCTGGAGGGTAAGGACACCTGGGTGCCTGGCCCTGTGGAAAGGTCCGCTACAGGGGCTGTGCTTGTGCTCGTGGATCATCGTCCCGCTCCCCAGGAAGAAGCCTCTGCCTCAGCCCTCACCGTTCACCACGGTCTTGAGCTGGGCTCTTTTCCCCTTGGAGAAGAACATCTGACACTCCATCTGGGGTCTGTGTCCTGGGTGAGACAAGAGCACACATGCTCAGGGATGAGGAGGGGGCCCCAGGCCCACTCAGCTCTCTGGGATAGGGCTGTTGGGGGCCCTTTCATTCATCGAGCATAAAGGATGGATGACATTCTAAGTGCAGACCTGCCGACACTTCCCTGGGCGCTGACTGTGATCCCACACACACAGCAGACAGCACCCAGGAGCACCCCAGGGCTCCATTCTAGTCGGCAGTCAGGCAGTGACACTAGATAGGATGAGAGGGAGGGTCCACAGGGCATTTCATGCAATCCCCCCACCACCCCTCCGGCCTCCTCTAGCTACAGATGCGTCCTTTCTTCCTGGGACGAGATCGGCGGAGCCCAGGAGCAGCGGGTCACGTGAGTGTGCTTTGGCTAATGCAGAGGGCCCTTCCTTCTTCGAGAGGGCAGTAAGGGGACAGTGATCTGGGGGCTGCTGGACCCTCATCCCACACATCTGCATTTCCTGGGAGAGGATCCAGGCCTGAGGGCTTCTTCTGCAGAAGAGGAAAGGGGTCCTGGAGAGCCCTGGGTGGGGGGGCACTGTGGGAGAGCACAAGGGGCTGGAGGGCAGCCTCAGCCCCTCACAGAGTCATTCCCCATCCCCACCGCCTCCCAGCCTTGTCTCTCCCCCAATCCTGGGACCCAAACGAAGGGCATGGCTTCCACACATCTGGTGGAACATCGACACTGGGTGCTCAGCAGGTAATCAGCGGAGCCAGGGAGGGCTCGGGGACTGGACGTCCCCCACCCAGTGGGAGATTATTGTCCACAGAAGGACCCCCTCTCCTGGAACCTACTGAATAAGGCAGCATGTAGGCACGGGAGGGGAAGTGGGAGGTATCGGGAGGGTCCTGGGAAGGCCAGGGGTGGGAAAGAGTCCCTTTGTTCCCTCCTTGGTTGGACAGTCACAGAGCACTAGTGTGCACTGAGGGCAATGACCACGCCAGACACGCCACCCCTCCCTGCCCACATGCAGTGGAAGTCCATTGTGGAATCCAACAGTACATTAAAAGGATTATCCACCATGACCAAGTGGGATTCATCCCTGGGATGCAAGGGTGGTTCAACATTCACAAATCAATCTGTGTCTTAGATTTTATCCAGAAAGAAAAATTCAAAAATCATATGATCCTCTCAATAGATGCAGAAAAAACATTTGACAAAATACAGCATCCTTTCCTGATTAAAACCCTTGAGAGTGTAGGAATAGAGGGTATATTCCTCAATCTCATAAAAACCATCTATCAAAAGCCTACAGCAAATATCATTCTCAATGGGGAAAAGCCGGAAGCCTTTCCCTTATGATCAGGAACAGGACAAGGGTGCCCACTCTCACCACTATTATTCAACATAGTACTAGAAGTCTTGCAACAGCAATCAGACGACAAAAAGGGATCAAAGGTATCCAAATAGGCAAAGAAGAAATCAAAATGTCTCTCTTCGCAGATGACAGGATACTCTATATGGAAAACCAAAAAGAATCGTATCCCAAACTATTAGAAGTTATAGAGCAATTCAGTAATACGGTGGGATACAAAATCAATGCTCAGAAATCAGTTGCATTTCTATACAACAATAATGAAACTGAAGAAAGGGAATTTAGGGAATCCATCTCATTTACAATAGCACCAAAAACCATACGTTATCTTGGAATTAACTTAACCATAGTCGTAAAGGATCTGTATTCTAGAAACTATAAATCGCTCTTGAAATAGATCAAAGAAGACACAAAAAGATGGAAAAATATTCCATGCTCATGGATCAGAAGAATTAACATAGTTAAAATGTCTATGCTACCCAGAGCAATCTACAATTTCAATGCTATCCCGATCAAAATACCGTTGACATTTTTCAAAGAACTGGATCAAAGGGTCCTTAAATTTGTATGGAACCAGAAAAGGCCCCGAATCGCCAAGGAACTGTTGAAAAGGAAAAACAAAGCTGGGGGCATCACAATGCCGGATATCGAGCTGTACTACAAAGCTGTGATCACAAAGATAGCATGGTACTGGCACAAAAACAGACACATAGACCAAGGGAACAGAATAGAGAACCCAGAAACGGACCCTCGGCTCTTTGGGCAACTAATCTCTGATAAATCAAGAAAAAACATCCGGTGGAAAAAAGACAGTCTCTTCAATAAATGGTGCTGTGAAAATTGAAAAGCTACATGCAAAAGAATGAAACTTGACCACTCTCTCCCATCATACACAAAGATAAACACCAAATGGATGAGAGACGTCGATGTGAGTCAGGAATCCATCAAAATCCTAGAGGAAAACATAGGCAGCAACCTCTATGACATCGGCCAAAGCAAACTTTTCATGACACCTCTTCAAAGGCAAGAGAAACAAAAGATAAAATGAACTTGTGGGACTTCATCAAGATAGAAAGCTTCTGCACAG
>NW_023217703.1:228323-253172 GCF_002007445.2 Ailuropoda melanoleuca
CCTATCTCAGCTTCTGCATGCTGCTGAACCTCAGCCAAGGGAAAGGAGCAGCGGGGGTGGGGGAGCTCCTGTACTGGCCTTGACCCTCAGGCACCCTCTCCCCAGAAAAGCTCAAGCTGTCGGGGAGGGGTGGGGACTGGCATGTGGCTCTGTCTCTGCCTCTGACATGTGGCAACAGCAATGTTTAGAGGGCAAAGGAGCTCCCTCTCCTGTGTTCAAGGTGTAAGCATGTGACGGGTGCCACGTGATGCACACGTGGGTGTGGCCAACACTGGGCATCACAGGGAGTCACCCCTTCAGGTAGCCATGTGAAAAACAGGAGAAAAAGGAACTCCAATGGCCTTTTCTGTCCCGGAGCTTCCTGAGATCAAACAGACAATGGTGAACAGGGGACATCATGTTGGAAAGGAGGGTTCAATGTTTCCCGGTGGACAGTTTGATTTTATTCGGTGTGGAAGCCGCTGTGGTCTGTCCCCTCCAGGGTCCCTTCCACTAGTCAGCAGACACACGCCGTGGACCGAGTTTCTAGGAAAGCAGCGCTTTGCACGTGGCCATGGTGTGGCCTCCCTCCTGTTCAACAGCCTCAGAGCAACTTTATCCTCCTCTTTCTCGATGTTCTTTTCACATTTTACGTTTGCCGACTGCTTGAAATCTGCCAATGACCAGAAAACATAAACGTTTAAACCAAAGTTCAAAGCAAAAAGTTTCGCCATCTATATCAAGTGGCTGTCCCCACATTCAGAGGGTGTGGGTCTGGAGCAGGAGGGAGGTTCTGGGTTGTGGGACATATTGGGGCTGCATCCTGCAGACATGCAGCACCTTAGAGGAGGAGAAGGCCCATGGGCCCAGAGCCACAAGACATTCTGGGTGATACTTGGATGAGACAGCAGCAGTGTGAGCTCAGCTGACAGCTGTGTATCCACAGAAAACAGGGCCTGCTGTTCCTCTGTGTGTCCCCAGGGTGACTTGATGGACCCAACCAGGAGGGCCTGGAGGGGATTACTGTGTGAATCTAGAGGGATTCAGTTCAAGTCAGGATGCTGGCCCCATCTGCACTGGGTTCTTTCTTTTCTTCTTCCATGCCATTTTAAAAAAGAAAGCATGTGGAAAGTCAGGTTAATTTAAATGGCCAGGGATATCCTGCATGTGTTCAATATTCTTTGATCTTTGTGATGCTAATCACGAGTTCTTAACTGATGAGGCATAAAGGCAGCTGTAGGTAGCCTCTAAAGTGATCAGGACACAGGATTTATTTTCATAACCAAAACGGGAAAATGAATGTAGGTAGCTCCTTCTGTGTATGAGACTCTGCCTCCAGCTCAGTGGCAGGGACAGGGACAGGAAGCCGCCTCTGTGCCACCCTCACCTGAGTACTTTGGCTGTGGAGCTGAACAGGCAGGTCAAGCACAAGCTTGGTTTCTAAATGTGCTTGCTTCCTGTGAGCTTGGACAGTGAGTGTCCTGAGCAACCGACCTGTTCCCTCCCCAGGCAGCAGGAGTTTAGGAAAAGGTGTTAACTCAAACTTTTACCTAAATCCAGCCAGTTTTTAGTATGGATGGCAGAAAGCTGGCGGGTAGAGGGTGCTGAGTGGCAAAGGCCAAGGGTGTCTGTGTGGATGCATCTGGGGACAACGAGGTCACTGTGGCCTGGGGTATAGGAGGACTTGGGAAGACAAGAAAGAGGAGGTCACATGTAGGAATTGCCTATTCCATGAGGGGGTCATGTCCTGTGACTGTCATGGCAACCCTTGGAGGGCCGGGTACTGGTAGCACCATTTTCACAGATGAATAAAGGGAGGCTCAGAGAAGTTTGACGACTGGTCCAGGCTCGGATGCCAGGACCAGACTCTGGATTCTGGTTGGGCCGACCCTGCTGTGGGCCTGGTTTATGAACAGGGAACAGAACTGGGGAAATGAGAGGGGTTGAGGAAGAGGGTCCAGGATGGTTTGTGCCTTTCTTCACAGGTCACCAGCACTGAAGTCCTGCTCTGCCTCAGGGAGGAGCAGGCAAGAGCCTGGGGGTGGGTGGAGGCCAGTTCAGAACTGGGAGGTAGACCAGGGGTCTAAAGGACTGGCTATGCAGGGATGAGTAGGAAGGGCTGGGTGAGCTTGCAGGGGCCCAGGGCCTAGGAGAGGGGACACTGGGACTACTGTCAGCTCCCATGGAGCTCCCTTCACTTCTGCTGGGTCCCTCTTGGTCTGTTTTTAGGGCACCTATTGGGCTTCCTACCCCAAGGAGAGGGTGCTCCTGCAGCTCAGCCCCTGGGTGTGCCCTGTGGCCCCCAAGACAGCTAACAGTCCTGTAAATGACACGAGCCTGGGAAATAGGCCTAAAGCTGGGAACTCTGCATCCTGCTCTCCGTGAACCCTCCCCTTGACCTCAGACCCTGGCGGATGATTCCAGCTGTCTGATGCGTGTGAACTGCACCCCTGATCTGTGGGCTGGGGTGGGAATGGAGGAGGCGGCCCTGACTCGGATTCCAAAACAAAGCGTTAGAGAACAGTAGGTGCTAAACATGGAGGGATCAGTGACATGTCTGACACATGTCCTCAATGTAACATGCTAAGTGAACACGAGCACTAAATACAAGGACGAGGGTCATTTCTGGCACACTGACATGTGCCAGACACCATGTTGATGGTGATGAGCATCCTCTCATTCACCCCTCCCGAGTCCTACCCCCATTCCTTCCTCCCTTCCTCCCTCCTTCCTTCCTCTCTTCCTCCTTTCCTTACCAAGCACCTCCTAGGTGCGGGGCCTTGTTCTTGGTGCTCAGGGCACAGCCGTAAAGGAGACCATCTCGGTCCCTGTCCCTGTGAGGGAAGGCAGACAGTCGTCTAGGAGGGGAACTGTTACTTACAAATCATGGTGTGGTTGGTGAGGGCATGGATGGGCCTAGAGGACAGTGTGCAGGGCACGGGCTCTTCCTGGGGCCACTTGAGCTGCAGACAGAGGGTCCTGATGATAAGGAGAGCAGCCAGGATACAGTGAGCACACCTTGGGTACTAGAGTCTCTTTCCTGTGCTGCTTCTGAACAGAATCTGCATGACCGCTTCATGATCTCAGTGCTTCTGTCAGCCCAGGTGAGATGCTTCTGGCTCACTGACCTGCCTGAGGCTATGTGGGGGTTAGCATGTAGGCTGTTGGGCTTCAAAGTGTGCATTCCTGACAACTGCCCTGGGCCACCTTCTAATCTGAGAAGGAGAAGCTAATGCAAGCATGGGGCTTCAGGTGGTTGAGGCAGGAACCCAAGGAGAAAACCATGTGGTTGTCACCAGAATTAGATAAAATAGTTCCTAGGAAGCCAGAAACAGATAGGAAACAATTTAACTTTATAAAGGATAGCTCCCCCAGAAACCAGGAACAAAGAGCATTCTTAAGGATGGAACTTTGGAAGCACCCCCAGGACAGCCAGGGCCAAAGCAAGGTCACCTGGCATGCCTTCTCCAGCTGTGGAATGGGGGCACAGAGAGGTCAGGAGACAGACCTGCGGTCGCGGACCAGCCATAGTAGGGCAAGCTGGCACGAGAGCATCCTTTGAGGTGCCGGCCGACAGAGAACAACTGTACTCCCATTTTAGGCAGGAGGGCATATGAAATCAGTTAGAGGAAGATTCTTCTGATCCAGTGTCCAAAGATAGTTATCAGTCTTTGAAAACACAGGAACCTTCCTCTAGGCAAAGGATTACCCAGACCCCATTTGCAAATCAGATGGAAGTGGGGCTGCTGTTGTCTGACTCGGGGGGTATGGGAAACCTCTGGTCTCCTAAAGGATCCCTCAGAGCCTCCGGGGGTTCCACGGTGCTCGGTTTGAAACCCACGAGTTTACAGGTTGGCCTGGGAGGGAGGACAGAGGACCAGCATAGAAGGGGTGAGGGTTTGCCCACTGGTAGCTGAGGAAGCAGGCAGAGTCCAGAGCCACTCCTGCTCTCCTGGTCTGGGAGGTGGACACAGGGCAGAGCCTCGCCTGAAACAGAGCTGTTGCCAGCGGGCAGGGGTGGGGGTGTCTCCTCATCTGCTCCTTCAGAAGTAATGGCAAGGAAAGCCACAGGAGCAGGCCAGCCAGTGACCGAAGGAAGACTGGAACATCCTCTGCTTAGAAGTCGTTCTGGAGTGTGTGTGGTACAGAGCTCAGCACAGCAGACCCTCAACACGGACCTGTTCAGCGGAGGGAAGGAGGGAGGCCTGAGCAGTGGCAAGGAGCCATGCACCCAGAGTATTCGTGCCCCTAAATCCCCATCAGCAGGCGGGCGGGGATTTTCCCCCACGGACAACTGGCATTACCTCTGTCTCAGGTACAGCGGAGAGGTCGCCTCAACACAAGGTCCTCTTCCAGCCCCGGCCAAGCCTCTGGCCAGTCCTCTGGTAGGGGGCAAGGGCCTTCAAGGGACTGGGCCTCGATTTTCTCGTCCTTGCAGTGGGAATCACAGGAAGTCCAGCCGACAGAACTGCTATGCAGTGAACCCGGGCACTGCCTGTCCAGGGCGTGGGGCTGTTGCCGGCCGGACAAGTGCAGAAATGAGGGGCAGGCAGAGATGGTCTTTGGAGCCAGGTGGGCCTGGCCAGGGCAGACCCCAACGAAGGGGCACTTCTGGGTGAGCAAGGAAGTGATTAGGTGGGCCCTCTTTGTGGCTCTGAATCCTGGGAGGCCTGCGGTAATCAGCTCCTCCTGAGAAATTCTCGCATCCCTCAGAGAGGTGATTTGTTTTGCAGGAGAAGCTCTAGTGACAGGAGGGTCCCCGAGTAAAACCGCCAGCCTGGGCCCGCCTGGATTTTCCCCACTCCCCTCCACCCAGAAAGCCCTCTGTTCCTGGGGGCAGGCTGTGAGGACAGCGCCAGCTGCCTGAGGGCCCCTCCATTGGCAGGACAGATTCCGTGGTCACTGAGTGCCTCTTGCTCCTGGCTGCCCACTCCCTGTGGCCAGAGCTGGGAGCAGGACAAAGGCCAGGGGCTCAGGCCCTCATGGCTCTTCTGTGTCTCAGATTGAGGCCCTTTACTTCCTATAAGCTGAGCCTGAAAGACACCAATGACATTGGGGACAGTGACTTCAGTGCGGAGATGGACGAGGTGACCATGCTGCAGGACGGTGAGCCAGCTGGGACCCAGGCAGGCGTGCAGACACGGGCATCTTCCATAGCTGCCACCTTTGGACCCACAGACATGGGCTCCCACAGAGAGGCCCCGCTTCATCCTGAGCCAGGAAGGGGTCACCCCGGGGAGGGAGGGCAGTGGCTGCTGAGCAGTGGGGTTCCGTGAGCAGCAGACAGCTCGGAGCACTCCGAAGCCTCTCGCTGTGAATCTGCTTCAAGGGCTCACAAATGGGACAGAGTTTCCTTTGACTGGCTTCCAAACCCCAGGATTCATTAGCACCCTACAACTTGAATAATTTATAAGGTCAAAGGGTAACAGGGTGTTTTTTTTATAAGAATAGTTTTTTATTATATTATGTTAGTCACCATACAGTACAACCCTAGTTTTTGATGTAAAGTTCCTTGATTCATTAGTTGTGTATAACACAGAGTGCTCCATGCAGTACATGCCCTCCCTACTACCCATGACCAGCCTACCCCATTCCCCACCCCTCTCCCCTCTGAAGCCCTCAGTTTGTACCCGGTTTTGAGAGTTGTTCCCATTTTTCTCATTCATGAACCACTCCTCAGTTTTGCAGTTTGACAGAAGCACAGGGAAGTGATTGAGTTGAGGTCCCCTGAAAGCTCCAGGTGGTTCTTACCCATTGTCTCCCACCTCAGGAGCAGACCCCAAGATCCCTTGTGCTTTTGGGTGCCGATCCTGCCAGGCCCAGTGGCAGGCCGACTTTTAGGAGAGGAGGGTCTCTCTTGCTTCAAAATGCTGGGGCTCAGATCCCAGGCTGAGCCATCCGCTCACCCAGCCGCGCTGGGTACTCATTCCCCACGTTTCCATCTTCCTCTTTTATAACCTGGGAGCATGGGTCCTAACATGAGTCCTTGGGTGAGCTGGGGACCAGCAGAGAGGTTCAGGGGGACCCTTCCACCTTCTTGGCCTCACACGGAGATTCCTCTTCTGCACACGGAAGGCGCCAGTCTCCAGGACATGTCCCTACAGAAACTGTGGTTGTCTCTGTGGCTCATATTTTAATCTTACATTTAACACAACTGGGGTTCTGTTTGGGAGTAGCACTGATTTTTAGCAGATGGAAGCAAGCACAGCAAGCTGATTTTGTTGGCAAATCTTTGAGGAAATTGCAAGCCAGTGAGCAGGACACCACAGACTCCCTTTGCACTTACAGGGCTCAGGCTCCAGCAGACTGGGCTTGTTTTGGAAAAAACAAAAACAAAAACATTCAAGGGCCTCTCCAGGTTCCTAAAGGCCTTTCTCAAGCCTTTGATATTTAAATCCTTTCTTTTGTTGCACCTATTCTGTTACCTTCCTCCTTTGAGATTTGTGATTTCTCTTCACAGTTGACTGCCTTGTGTTTGCATGGTACTGCCCCCAGAACCACAGAGCCACTGAGCTGCACAGACTCCAGGGCTTGGAGGGCCCTGGGCTGGGGTGGGGTGGCGTGGGGGGCTTTCCATATGTGGGTGGTTTGCTAATAAACATTTTCTTGTTATGGTGGTTGGGATACTGAGAGGCCATCAATCCAGTGTGAGCTGGAAAGCTGGGTAAGCGTCTACCATGGACTCAGACAGACCAACAGGAGGCCAGAAGACATGCAGTAGAGGGCTCCCCAGAAGGCAGGATGGGGGCTGTTTGTGTGGCTGATACCGCCATGTCCCCAGTGCTGGGTGCCCTGGCAGGTGCAGAGGAGACTCACAGAGCAGGTGACCAAGAGGCCAAGTCTCAGATAGTCAAGTGGGTATGGGGTGGGGAGAACAGCCTCAGTCATTCCACTCAGTGTCTCTTGCCAAATATTTGATACACTGTCTCAGGTCTTACAGTGGGCAGCCATGCAAGGGCCAACTCAGTATGCCTTTTGGGTTCAGTGGGAGCAGGGGTAGGAATGGGGTGTCTGAGGAGGCCTGCAGGACAAGATGGATGGTGCAGGACTGAGTTTCCAGCGTGTAGGGCATGGCCACGGCAGAGCCAATCTGACCTTGTCCCTCCAGGGAGCAGAGCTGAGCCCCACCATTGCCCGGAACATGCAGCTGTCCCTCCACGCCCAGAAGTCAGCCTCCTTCCCTTAGAGTCTGAAACCAAGAGCACTCTGGCCTGGGTTGACCCTCTATCCTGTTTAGAGCCTCTTTGAATTAAGTCCTTCCAATCAATGATGCCTCTTCTCCAGGGACAAGTGCGTGCCCCTGAAAAGATGTGGGAGACCAGGAAGGCTCCTCAGGCAGGGTTCCCAGGGAAGACAGCCAAGCGCCTTTGTGTGTCTCCATGGGGGTCTGCTGGGGGGTAGGGGGGGATAAAGGCATGATGTCATCTTGTCATCTGCATCAGAATCTGGTCCCTTCTATTATGGAAGAAACAGGCTCCACAGGCAGAGAAGGGCATCCACAATGAAGGGAGGCCAAGGCAAGGATGTTTGTTTGCCAGCTTGCTTCCCAGCAACCTCAGGGGCCAGTCTCTGGTCCTGCCTCCTCACCAGAACAAGGAGGGAACTGGCATTCCTGGGGAGCGCTATTGCATCCTCCCTCGTAAAGGACAAGAATTACACCTCTACCCTCCCTGCTCTTTAGCCCTAGAAGCCCCCTCTCTAGAGGCTGCAGTTACTTGAACACTTACTATTATTACTTATTATTTTTATAATAATATTTTTTTATTATATTATGTCACCATACAGTACATCCCTGGTTCTTGATGTAAAGTTCCATGATTCATTTGGTTGCGTATAACACGTGCCCTCCTTACTACCCATCACCAGCCTATCCCATTCCCCCCCGAATCCCTCAGTTTGTTACTCAGAGTCCACAGTCTCTCATGCTTCATTCCCCCTTCTGATTTCCCCCGCTTTCTTTATCCCTTTCTTCTCCAACCGATCTTCCGAGTTCTTATGTTCCATAGAGGAGGGGAGCCATATGATAATTGTCTTTCTCTGCTTGACTTATTTCACTTNAAATCATATGATAATTGTCTTTCTCTGCTTGACTTATTTCACTTAACATTATCTCCTCCAGTGCCGTCCATGTTGCAGCAAATGTTGAGAATTCGTTCTTTTTATAGCTGAGTAATATTCCAGTGTATATATGGACCACATCTTCTTAATCCAGTCATCGATTAAAGGCATCTTGGCTCCTTCCATGATTTACCTATTGTGGACAGAGCTGCTATGAACATTGAGGTGCATATGGCCCTTCTCTTCACTACGACTGTATCTTTGTGGTATATACCCAGTAGTGCAATTGCTGGATCATAGGGTTGCTTAATTTTTCACTTTTTAGGGGACCTCCCCACTGTTTTCCAGAGTGGCTGTACCAACTTGCATTCCCACCAACAATGTAGGAGGGATCCCCTTTCTCCACATCCTCTCCAACAATTGTTGTTTCTTGCCTTGTCTATCTTTGCCATTCTAACTGGCGTAAGGTGGTATCTCAGTGTGGTTTTGATTTGAATTTCCCTGATGGCTAATGATCTTGAACATTTTTTCATGTGTCTGTTAGCCATTTGTATGTCTTCATTGGAAAAGTGTCTGTTCATATCTTCTGCCTATTTTATGATTTGTTTATTTGTTTCAGCCCCAGGGCACGAGTGATGCAGCACCCGCGTGTAGCCCAGAAGCCCTGCTTTGTGCCGCCCGTGAGCAGAAAGGTATATTTCTCCATGCCAGATGGCTGTAAGATTTGCTGGAGCTCTTCCTCCTCCCCCCGGAGCCGGAGCTCACAATCCTCCGGCTCTTTGGCAGAGAGCTCCATGGCCAGCTGCAAGTCGCTATCAAAACGGCCTCTCTCCCTCAAGGCTCCAGGGCACAGGCCTTCTGAGCTGGTGAGCAGGATCTCCTGGATGGCCCTGTGGGGAAAAGAGGCAGAAAAAAGCAGCCCTTTACCAGCAGCATCAGGGTGACAGCAGCACCTGCATTTACCTGTCCCCTGAGAGCACACCATGCTGGGCACTTTATATGCACCCCACGGCCACGTTGCCATTCAGTCCCCTGTAGCTCTGGAGGTGTGGGTGCCGTGTATAGGTGAGAAACCCGAGGCTCAGGGAGGTGAACAAACCTGCTCAGGGTCTCCTCCCAGCTCCTCCTCCACTGTATTCCCATTGATGTTTCCTAGGGCTCAGCCCAGGAAACAGGAGCTCTTTAAGGCCGGGCGTCAGTCTTGTCCATCTCTGGGTGATCGGCACCCTACAGAGGACCTTGTCTTCTGCAGGTGATGGAGCCCGCGTGAGAGAAGGAACAAACCCCAAATACATCCTGAAGAGGCCCCGCTGCTGCTCCCCCAGTCCAGGTGGCAGTCGCGCTCCTCTTAGGAAGGTGCCTATTACAACACTGGGTCCACCCTCTGCTGAGGCTAATGTGCATGATGTGATCTATTGCTAAGATTTTGTTTTGTTTGTTTTGTTTTGTTTTTTGGGGTTTTTTGTTTTGTTTTGTTTTTTTGGGTTTTGTTGTTGTTGTTATTGTTGTTGCCGCTGCTGCTGCTGAAAAATGGCCTCAAAATCCACTTCGGAGGGTCTATAGCCACACAAAGGGAACTACACTTGAGTGACAGACTGTAGGAGCCACTGCAAGTTTCAGACAGCCAGATTAAATGGTTTGACCAATTGAGAAACACTGGTGTCTGTTATGAGTTGTACTCAGTGTGACCACAATACCGCCACTGTCTAGAAAACACACTCAAACCCTTAGATTTCAAATAGTGCTGGGCCCCATGAGAGGCAGGGATTGACTATCCTACTAGGAAAAATCCAACTTGACATTTTCTAATGGAGGAAACATTTAAGTGGGTCAGCAGCCTTGAAATTACAGGTGACGTTCGCATTTTTAAACAAATTACTGGAAAGAAGGGAGTTAACAGGTGAAGCATTTCATTTGGAATGCAAATCTATGTTTAAAAATAGTCTCTTCGTTTTGTTTGCTCTGATTTAGTAAATTACTCATATGTTTTTTAGACTGCAGTTGCCCGGCAGTTGACAGGTATTTTTTTCTACAATACATCCTATTGACCACCTCCTGCTCTGGGCTTCTTGCAATTGGTTTGTTCTGCTGGGCACTGAATGGGGACAGCTGATGGACACGCATGCCAAGTTCCTTTGGTACAGCCATCCGCCAGTCACAGAGCTATCCGACGGCAACCACGGGGCTCCGAGCCCCATGTGCTCGGGGGCCAGGATGGCAGGGGGCAAAAGCCACTTTGTAGAGGTGATGGTCTGTTCCAAGGCTCTGAGATGTCTTTATAGAAAAAGAGCTTACTTAGTTACTGGCAAGCCAAATGCCACATCTACAAAGGAAATGCTAAATTTCTGGTAGAATTTAGCACAGTAGAGAAGACCAATCTTTGGGTTGATTAAGTTAGTGGAGGGTGGGAAGCAGAAGCTGTCGGGACCTTGAATTTCTGTTTTGAATGTCTCCCACCTCCCACCAAAGGCCCTACAGGAAGTTGGGGTTGTGAGACCTAATGGGCCTTACATCAGAGATCTTGAAGTTCACCTTTAACCTCCTATTTTTACAGAGGGAGAATGGGTGGGGCAGTGACACCTAACAGGGACACATCATCCACTGGCAAACTGGGGTCCACAGACCTAGAGCCAGTGGGGGCCCTGAGACAAGCTCAGGGGACACGGCTGCACAGAGGCAGGGGTGGGACCCCGGTCCCATCCTGTCTCCACACTGGTGAGGCTGGAAACTACAGAACACAAGGCAGCAAACTTCCATGTTCATTGGAAGACATTTGGAACTGTCACCTTTAAGGTTTCCTTCAATTCTTGAGACGTGTCACCTGGCAGTGGAGTGAAGGAGGTGTCCACAGCCACTCTGTCAATTCCTGCACATTCTGCCTGCCTCACAGAGCCCAGGCTATGAAAGCCCCACTCTTGTCCCTCCTGGAGCGACCGTGTCAAGTCTGTCGGTTTAACACTCACAGAACCTCTAAACGTGCTCCTCACTCATGGTCAAATTGCAGGCGAATGGAGCTAATACCTACTGAAGCCACTGAGTTGCCACATACGGAGAGGCAGCAGGAACCTTCAGTGGTTAGGGGCCACCACTTGAGAGTTCAGGAAGCCCTCTCATGGCTGGTGTACACACCCCAACCGTGGCCTTCATATCCTGATTTCCCACCCAGCACCCCTGCTCCATTAGCAGCACCAGGATGGCCGGGGAGTGCCCCTGACCCAGCTCTTCTCCCCTTGGCCCTTGCGGGGCAGCAGCTCTAACCTGGAGGGGTCTCCAGCATGTTCTGTCCTGGCCTACAAATCCCATGGAGGCAATCCATTTAGGATGGGGTCCCCTATGGCCTCCTCTGGGTTTCCTGGCAAGCCCACACTTGCCTTTGGCCCCTCCCTTTCTAACAGAGACCCTTCCAGTCCACCCTCTTGCCAGGCTCTGCCCCCAGCTAGGCATGGCTTCTGCCTCTCCAAGGCCATGTCTAGACCACAGTTTGCTTTGTATTCCATCATCACCAGGGTCCCTACATCTTAGGCAGACCTCACCTCACTGTGGCCATGAACACAGACCAGGGCTCCTGCTCCCATCTCCTTATCCCATGACCCTCTGCTGTAGGCACTGCCCTCCCCCTCCCCAGGAAGGCTGCCCCATTCTGGCCTCGGGAACTTCCCTTGTTGACCAGAGTTCCTACGACGTTCTCATACAGACCAGGGCTCCTGCTCCCATCTCCTTATCCCATGACCCTCTGCTGTAGGCACTGCCCTCCCCCTCCCCAGGAAGGCTGCCCCATTCTGGCCTCGGGAACTTCCCTTGTTGACCAGAGTTCCTACGACGTTCTCATCGTTGCCTTGGCCCTGCCTGTTGCTGTGTTGTGCCTCTCTTGCCCAGCTACAGCTGGGCTTCTGAACCCAACCCCCCAGCCTGGCTGAACCCTCTCCACAGACCCGGTGAGCACCCTCACTGGGACAGGGCAGCCTTCCTTGCCAGTTCTCCCCTCTGTTACTTTTGTCTTCAGGAAGGCTGCCCCATTCTGGCCTCGGGAACTTCCCTTGTTGACCAGAGTTGGGTCGGAGTGTCCAGTGCTGTCCATGGCCCACCAACACTACTTCATTATCTAGGATAGAGGTTCCTTGAGTGGACTTTCACTGAGGATTAACACCTGCAACATAAGGAGGACACATTTAACCCTGTGGGTATTCTGTCTGATAGGAGATGATCACTGTAGAATACATCACTCCCCAGGCTATGGTTCCTTGGCCCTGTCGGATGACACCCAGTTCTGTGTGTACCATGGAGGCCTTGCTGGGCTGCCCTTCCCCAAATGCCTGCAACGTTCAGCCCTGGAGGCTCTCCACCAGCCCCGCTGTCACACTGGCCCTCCTCAGAGAGCCGAGCTCAGCCTCCTTCCCACAGCTTGGCTCGGGGGGTCCGTGGTGCTCCCCCCAGGAGGGCACACCAACCACGTGGTGTCCTCTGAACTGCCACCAACCCTCAGATGCTGTCACGTGGTCTGGCGGGCAGATCCCAGCTCCCGACACGAGTTCAGGAAACACCCTGCCCTTCCCAGCCCTTTCCTGCCACTTTATCAGAACAGAGGAGGTGGTGGGTGGTGTCACCGAGATGAAACTTGGAGGCTCTCCCAGACCTGTAATACAAGAAAGAAGAAAGTGAGGATTACCTGGTTCTGCTTGTACTTGGCTGCCAGTCTGGAGATCTGTTCTCATCTCCTGCAATCCCCATGTAAGCCCTCTGGGTTATAACCCACATCATAGAGTTCATAGCATTGAAATTTAGAGATTTTAAGTGGCTTGTCCAGAGTCACAACACTGATGTGTCATGCATCTGGGACAGGAATGTAGTTGGTTCCCTGAGGACAGAGGTCCCTGAACACCTGGGACCTCTAGGTCATGCAGTATACACAAACCAAGGGCTCTTCTCTCTCTTTCTCAAAATATTCTGCCACAAGATTTCTGTAGGAGACAGTTGATGCCTGAAAGAGTTTTCTGGGCTGAGAAAAGACCTCAAACCCTGACTTAGCCTCTTGCCTCTAGATTTTAATCCCTGACCCAAAATACAATGCAGATGCTTCCAAAGTGAAGCCCCTCTGAAGGGCTGGGGGAAGCCCAACTGTGGCCATCCTCCCCAGCATCTTTGCACTGTTGGCCTTCTCATGTGAAGCCTTCCTGGTGACCAGCTGACTACCCTCAGTGACCAGCAAGTGGTCTACTCAGCTCACAGGTTGACGCAGGACCCAGGAAATTCCTAAACAACTATCACATGTCAGCTCTGCCAAGAATTATCTTCCCTCAACTGACCAACCCTGGCTGAGCAGTTCCTATCAATTAACTGGGAAAATGGCCATCTAGGCTGGTGCTCTGATAATTTAATGAATGGAGTCTGGGACCCTCAATGTCTGACTATTGATCTGAGCAGCCATCTGAGCAGCCTGGACTAAGATCTGGCTGACAGTGGACAGGGGCTGCACTGGCTCTGAGTGGTCACCTTCTCTGCTCCTTCCCTCCCCTCCAAATCCAGGATGCACGGGCTCCTCATCTGTCCCTAGACCCTGCAGTGGCAGGGGACAGAGCCCATCTCGTCTTAGAGCAACCCCTCCATACCACCCCCGGACTCTGATAATCCTCCAGGCCCTCCTTCCTCTGTCACTGCTGAGTATTTTTCCAAAGAAAACAAAAATACTAAATCAAAAAGATATACGCACCCCCTATGTTCATTGCAGAATTATTTACGATAGCCAAGATATGGAAGCAACTCAAGTGTCCATCAATAGGTGAATAGATGAAGATGGGTTACACACACACACACACACACACACACATGCACACACAATGGAATATTACTCAGCCATGAAAAAATAATGAAATCTGCCATTTGCAACAACATGGATGGATCTACAGGGTATTATGCTGATTGAAATAAGTCAGTTAGAGAAAGACAAATGCCATGTGATTTCACTCATATGTGGAATATAAAAAAATGAAAGAAATAATCCAGACTCAAATGCAGAGAAGAAACTGGTGATTGCCAGAAGGGAGGTGGGTTGGGCATGGGTGAAATAGATGAAGGGGATTAAGAGGTACAAACTTCCAAATATAAAATAAATAAGTCATGGAGATGAAAAGTACAGCATAGGGAATACAGTCAATAATATTTTGGGACGCCTGGGTGGCTCAGTCAGTTAAGCATCTGCCTTTGGATCAGGCCATCATCCCTGTGTCCTGGGACCAAGTCCCGCATCCGGCTCCTTGCTCAACAGGGAGCCTGCTCTCCCTCTGCCTGCCACCCTCCCTGCTTCTGCTCTCTCTACCTCTCCTTCTTCGACAAATAAATAAAACCTTTAAATAAATAATAATAATATTTTAGTAACACTGTATGGTGACAAATGGTGACTTCACTCGCCAGGGTGAACACAGTAACATATAGAATTTTCAAATGAATATGTTGTGCACCTAAAACTAATATAACATCACGTGTATATCAATTATACCGGACGTATCTCAATTATACTTCATAATAAAAAAAGAAAAAATATACGATGATGAATTATGGTCAGCTCAAAAACATTTGCTAAAAGCAATATTTCAAATTAATTATTTTCTTGATACTGGAGTAGAGAGAATAAGAACTGGAAAAGACGGTGAGCTGGCGATCTCTCTCGCTAGTAAATTCCAACAGCTGCTCATTAGCTCATCTTTTATGTCTTTAACCCTAGCATCTGGATGTGTTTCTGAATACTTGCATGATCACAGACTGTAGTATTTATCTGTGATATCCAAGCCCTACATTTCAGATAATACATTTCTATTTATAGTTTTTCCCTGCAGAAGCCTCAACAAAAGCAAAAATGACAAATTTTTGGGTGTTGCCAATTAATCAATCAATCAACTAATATTGTAGTTTAATGTACATAACAGAATATTTATCATTTTTACCATTCACAAATGTACAATTCAGTGGCATTAAATACATTAAGAATGTGTATAACTACCATTACTGTTATCTGTATCCAAAACTTATTCATCATCTTCCACTAAACCACTCTACCCATTAGGCAATAACTCTCGCTTCTCCCCTCTCCCAGTCACTCTATTCCACTTTNTGTGATATCCAAGTCCCTACATTTCAGGTAATACATTTCTATTTATAGTTTTTCCCTGCAGAAGCCTCAACAAAAGCAAAAATGACAAATTTTTGGGTGTTGCCAATTAATCAATCAATCAACTAATATTGTAGTTTAATGTACATAACAGAATATTTATCATTTTTACCATTCACAAATGTACAATTCAGTGGCATTAAATACATTAAGAATGTGTATAACTACCATTACTGTTATCTGTATCCAAAACTTATTCATCATCTTCCACTAAACCACTCTACCCATTAGGCAATAACTCTCGCTTCTCCCCTCTCCCAGTCACTCTATTCCACTTTCTGTCCCTATGAACTTAACTCTTCTGGGTACCTCATGTAAATGGAACCATCTAATATTTGTCCTTCTGTGTCTGGCTCATTTTACTAAGCATATTGTTTTCAAGGTCCATTCATATGATCGCATATTTCAAAATTTCATTCCTTTGTGTGGCTGAAAAATATTCCATTATATATATTTCTTTTTTTTTAAGTCTAATTTATCTAAGTAATCTCTGCACCCAACATGGGGCTTAATCCCAAAATGCTGAGATCACGACCCTAGTTGAAATCAAGGGTCCAACACCCAACTGATTGAGTCACCCAGACACCCCCATCCTAGTAGTTTTAAAGTCATATATCATTGTGGTTTTTATTGGCACTGAAAGGAACCAGTTTTTTTTTAAAAAAATATATTTATTTTTTAATTCCAATATAATTAATGCACAGTGTTATATGAGTTTCATTGTAAAATTTAACATTTCAACAATTATTTATTTTTTTAAAGTAGGCTTCATCCCCAGCATAGAGCCCAATGTGGGACCCAAACTCATGACCCCAAGATCAAGACCTGACCTGAGAACAAGAGTCAGACACTTAACCAACTGAGCCACCCAGATGCCCTACAATACAACAGTTCTGTACATTTCTCAGTGCTCGTCATGATAAGCTTACTCCCCATTATGTATTTCACTCGTTCCCTGCCCTCCCTGCCCTCTGGCAACCACCAGTTTCCTACCTGTACTGAAGAGTTGGTTTTTTGGGGCACCTGGGTGGCTCAGTCATTGAGCGTCTGCCTTTGGTTCAGGGCGTGATCCCAGAGTTTTGGGATCGAGCCCTGCATCAGGCTCTTCCACTGGGAGCCTGCTTCTTTCTCTCCCACCGCCCCCTGCTTGTGTTCCTTCTCTCGCTGGCTGTCTCTCTCTCTGTTAAAATAAATAAATAAAAAATCTTTAAAAAAAAGAGGTTTTTTTTGCTTGTCTCTTTTTTTTTCTTTGTTCATTTGTTTTGTTTCTTAAGTTCCACATATGAGTGAAATCATATGGTATTTGTCTTTCTCTAATTGGCTTATTGCACTTAGCATTATACCCTCTAGTTCTACCTATGTCATTGCAAATGGCAAGATTTCATTCCTTTTTATGACGGAGTAATTTTCTGTTGTATATAAGTATCACATCTTTATTCATCTACCCATGGACATTTGGACTGCTTCCATAGCTTGGCTACTGTAAATAGTGCCACAGTAAACATAAAGGTGTGTATATCTAATTTGAAAAGATACCTACACACCTATGTTGACTGCAGCATTGTGGTACAATAGCCAAGATATGGGAGGCACCAGTTTAACTTAGGAGAGAAGTGTTTTATGACTGTGATTTAGGAAAATACTTCAGCAGCCTTTTTGGTTATGAAAGGCAAAGCCCAGAGCATAGCCTGGAATGGAGAACAGGAGACAAAAGAAGCTAAACTGCTCAAATAATAAAATCATCTGAATTTCTGAGTTTCACCTGGTGCCTGAAAAACACATGGTGGAGGCCTTGAAATGGGAGCATGATACAAGAGCTGGGAGAATGGCTGTGTGGGGAGGAATTTGACCCCAGCCTTCTGGCATCAGAAGGCTCATAAGATGGACCATCAGTACTATCTGGCATTTGGGGTTCTCTGGTTTTCTGTGATATGCTCTAATTCCAAACCCACTCCCTGCCCAAGTCCTTAGTCCATACCATAGCCTACTTTGTAAATAACAAAAATGCTCACTCACAGTTCTGGAGGCTGGAAAGTCCCAGATCAAGTCAGCATTGTTAGTGAACACAAGTTTGGCTGCATGTCACCTGAAAGATCATCATGGAAGAGATGAGTTTCGATTGGAAAGGAATTTGAGCTTTATTCAAGAGACTGGCAACCTGGGAGAAGGTGGGCTCCTGTCCAAAAGCCAACTCTGAGGTTTCCGCCTGACCCAGGCATTTAAAGGGGTTTAGGGTAATTCATCAGCAAAGGGGGTGCAGTGGCCTGCAACATTTCTTCATCATGTGCAGACTCCATGCCAGCTACAAATGTTGCTTCAGTGCTCCAGGGTTGTGCAAGGGGATCTGGTTCTTGTTCCATGATGTGCAGGATTCCTCTGTTCTTTCTGCAAAGGAGGGCATGCCAAGGGTGGTCAGTAAAGTCATTTGTGTGACCTAAAAGTAAGAAAAACATTTTGGTCAAAAAAAATTGCTAGGGTGATCAGAAAAGCGAGGTGGCTTCAAACAGACTTGCTTACCTCTGTGGCCTGGGAAAGTTCTGGATCTTCATTCCTTAAGGTGAGCGGCCTACAAATCTCAAAGCAAGGCAATAAGTTCTGTTACAGGTCAAGGGCCTTAGGTCAGCAAGTAAGGAGTGTGTTCACTTGAAGCAAGTTCCCCCTTAAGCCCAGAAGGAGTGCTGTTAGGGCATCATGTTCATTTTCTGGTGAGCGCTGCCTTCCTTGTTCGTAGCTGGTGCCTTCTTGCTTTGTCATGGTGGAAGGGACAAGGGAACTCTGTGGGATCTCTCTTTTTCTAATTTAATTTAATTTAATTTTTTAAAAGGTTCTATTTATTTATTTGAGAGAGAGACTGAGAGAGAACACCAGCAGGGCAGAGAGAGAGGGAGAAGCAGACTCCCAGCCAAGCAGGGAGCCCAGTGTGTGGCTCAATCCTAGGATTCTGGGATCATGACCTGAGCTGAATGCCCAAAAGGCTGAGCCACCCAGGTGCCCCTGTGGGATATTTTGTAATCCCATTTATGATAGTTCCACCTTCATAACTTAAACACCTCCAAGGCCCCGCCCCCTAATGCCATCACACTGTGAGTTAGAATATTAATATATGGATTTAAGGGGCCACAAACATTCAGACATAGCAGGGATTATGCACAATAATGAATCCCTGGCATTTGGGGTTTTTGGGCATCTTGGACAATGAAGGAAGGGGGGTCGTGTCAGATGTTTGAGGTGATTCAGCCTAAACCTACAACCCCGGCCTCAGGAGTGTTGAGGAAATCACCAAGGGTAACAGGAAAACATATGGGAGAAGTTCTGGACAAGAAGTGAACATTAGAAGAATCACTGGAGATGTGCACGAAGGCTCAGGATATCCCATGGTGAAGACAGAATGAATTCTGCACTTGCCTGCCCAGGATCTATTCCCCTCCTACCAGTTATAGCAGGTGACCTCTCTGGTGGGTGGGGGAGGGGGCGGAGTCACCATCCTTCCAGGTTTATAAGGCAACACACCTCATCCCTAGTGCCACCAGTGAACACGTGCCCCAGACTTGACCAAGCAGCATCAGCCATCCCTCTGGCTACAGTGATTGGTTCAGAACCTGGAGCATGTGACTCAGAGCTAGACCAATGGGAATTATACCCAAGCCCTTTTTTTTTTTTTTTGCCTGAGTTGTTGAAGGCCATTTTGGGTCTCTGCTGGGATGATGAAGTCAACACGGAAGGAAAGAGATCTGAGAGGACCATGGTGATGGAAATGGTGTAAGTCTCGTGACACTGAGCATCTATTCCAGGACTCCTGGGCTACATTTTGCAGTCACATGGAACTAACGTGCAGTCACGCAGTCACGTAAGCCAATCGATTTCATTTTTTGCTTTAGCTTGTTTGTTGAGTTGGGTGGCTGTGACTTTCACCAAAAGGATCCTGACCGGTGGTGGATCCAGAGAAACCTGAGTGGAAGAAGAAGTACTACATTTACCTGAGCAAACGGAATGGCTGTCTCTGTTGTTCACCTGTCTGGTCAGCTAACACAGCCATCTGCTCTCTCACCTACTCCCTCTGACAGTGGCAGTTCATGGCAGTGCGTGTTGTCCTCAAACAGGGATCCCCATATGGCCTTCACGTCCTTTAGACTCTTTTTCTTGTTTGGGCTTTGAAGATTACATTTTGAAACTGTTAAAGCTCTGGCAGAAGTGGGCTGTCAGATTGATGACAAGGGACTGGCTTCCAAAAAAGTTATGTATTATAAATACAGCGGCAAAATGTATATTTTCAGCTACATTTTGAGCAGAGAAGCAAAGGTCTTCTCTGGCACCATTTGTGCCTTCCGTTGTGGATGAAGGTCGCCTTTTTAANGATGAAGGTCGCCTTTTTTATGTCCCTCAAACAGAATCAAGTTTATGCTCTTGTGTCCTGAGACAGGGTGAAATTTAGTTGTGTTCACATTTTAAAACCATCAACTCTGGCAGCTTTTCCCTTCTGCCCATCTGAGCACACCTACTTTGAGCGCTTCTAAAGTTACATATATTGTTTGACACCGAGTCCCAACTGTATTCCAGAGACTTGGTCCCTGGCCAGGGAGTTTTTGTGCAAATGAAGCTGCTGCTTTGTTGTTGTTGCGATAATGTCCTTTCAGAGTTCGTGTTAGACCAGGAACTAACTCCGACAACAAGTAAACCATTTGGAATCTGCCACCAAACACTTTTTTCCAATCTACAGGAAACAAACGCAAGTTCATTTGTCTCATTCTCTAGGCTTTGGAATTTGTGTGGAAAGGGCGCACTCTTGCCCAGGGAGAGAGCAGGGTGGGGTAAAGGATCCTTGAAAAAATTACCCTGATATTTACATTAGCTGGATGCTCAGTGTTTCCTTAGGGGCTGTGGCACGTAACTTGTCTTTGCCTCAAGACCCTTGTATTGACACTTCCACTGAACTGGGGACTGAAGGACACACTTAACTCTAGACCTGAAGGGGTTAAATGAGACATTTGTGATACAACAGAATTCACAAGTGATTGCTTCACGCTTGGATTATGTGACTTGAAGCCCCAGTTTTTTTCTCTGTGCATTCTAGGGTCTGGAAAAGAGCCATGACCCCATCATTTTCCTTACCACATGCTTCTAACTTTCCTTTTGGAAAGTCTGTTTATTTTCCTCTCTCTTTACCCTGAACTACTCCAGGCAAAAGTAGAAGGAGGTAGTTACAAGCATAGATGCTTGAGCAAAGATGCTTGGGGTCGAGTTCTCACTCTGCTTCTTTCTAGCTATGTGACTTAACCTCTGTGGGTCTCAGGTCCCTTTTCTGTAAAATGGGTGTGATAAGAGATATTCTGCCTTGTCAGGTTGTTGCAAAGGCTAAATGAGATGATGCATCTGCATGGCGAGTACTTCCCAGACTCGAACGCACTGCTGGGCCAGCGGTATGCTTCGCCTTCATCCAGATTGTGCAGTTCGTTAGAGTAAGGATGTGAATTTGTACTGATGTGTGTTAGTTTCTATGTGATGACAAAGACTAAAAACACCATGTGTCTCACGTCTGCAGAGCGAGGCTTGATGCAAGTCCTCTAGGAGTCTAGTAATTTGGTAGAGTCAGTCCAAAGAGAAAAAGCGCTGCCTGTTCGAATGGCCTGGACATCTAGCAGGTGGGTGGATCAGGATTAGCAGTGCAGTTATGGAGACCTGCCTGTTCTCTCTGCCTTACTCAATCCTTGAGCTCAGGCCCCAGAGTATGTCTTTCTCCACTAGAGGACAGGAATTTGGCAACTGACNAGGCCCCAGAGTATATCTTTCTCCACTAGGGGACAGGAATTTGGCAGACTGACTCAGGCTTTGGGCCCTTGTTTGGCTTCTCTGAATAAGCAACAAAGGTGATATCCCATGCAATATTAGGAATGTCCTTTTACTAATTGTTATTCATTTTTCATGTGAAATTAAAATTACGTGAATGTCCTGCACCCCTGATGAAAGAAATTTATAGTCTAGTTAGAGAGATAAGACATTCACAAGTCACCAGAAAACCAAGTACAATAAGCTGAGCATCAGTAGGTCAAGGGTGGGTAGCATGCGTGGCTCAGTCAGTTAAGCATTTGCCTTCAGCTCAGGTCATGATCCCTGGGTGCTAGGATCGAGTCCTGCCTTGGGCTCCTTGCTCAGTGGGGAGTCTGCTTCTTCCTCTTCCTCTGCCTGTTCTCTCTCTGAAATAAATAAATAAATAAATAAATAAATAATAAATAAATAAATAAAATCTTAAAAAAATGTCAAGGGTTGTGAGAATTTGGAGGTAGAAATTATTATATTTAATTGGAAATGGCCTGCTATTTTAGTACTGCACAATTATACGTGAAGTTACTAAGTGGAGAAAACAGGCTATTTTCAGTATTTTTTTTTTAGATCTTACCTATTCATTTGACAGAGGGAGAGACAGCCAGTGAGAGAGGGAACACAAGCAGGGGGAGTGGGAGAGGAAGAAGCAGTCTCCCAGCAGAAGAGCCTGATGGGGGCTCAATCCCAGAACTCCAGGATCACGCCCTGAGCTGAAGGCAGATGCCCAGTGACTGAGCCATCCAGGCATCCCCTATTTTCAGTATTTTTATTGTTTTTCTTCCTCCCCTGACCTTTTGCGTACTCCACATTATTGCTCCACCCCCACCTGACAGACATTTGAGAAAACTTTCCTGTTCCCCGGGAATGTTCCAGGCACCAGGGGCAGAGTGGTGAACCAGATAGACATTGTCCTGCCTTCACGGAGTTCTCAGTTTGGAGGGAAGACAGGCAACGGCAGGGAAACATCAAAGAACAGAATCACTTGATATAGTAATGACAACTATAGGAGAAGGTGGGCTGAGTGTGGAGGCTGTGTCGGGGGCTCCGGAAAGGGCACTCTGAGGAACAGACACTTGAGTGGAGGCCTCAGTGGTGTATAGGTGCCTGCCATGCACATGCCCCAGGGAAAAGCATTGCAAGCAAAGGGAACAGTAAAAATCCTGAAGCAGAAAAACGAGGCCGAAGTGCCTGGGGCGTTATTACACATGTTACATTCTCATTAAATAATAGCTTATTCTCCTTTTTTTCCTAATCCTTTTATTGAAGGGTATATGCGTTTAAACCGAAATTGTTAAATAATAGGCAGCTAAAGAAAGAAAATAAAGGAAACTTGGAATCCAAATCAATGAAATTTATTGGAAAATGAGGGAGACATGTTTGCATACTTAGCTTGTGGCTCAGGCAGTCCTCCCTTGAGACATTAGTTAGTGTCACTCTTGGCTCCAACGGGCTCCCTGGAAGGAAAACAGGGACATCTGGGGATCTTATTTATTTGAGACAGCAAAAGAGAGCAAGACAGAGTGCACGAGTGGGGTGAGGGGCAGAGGAAGATGAAGACTCCCCACTGAGTGGGGTGCTTGATGCTGGGTTTGATCCCTGGAGTCCAGGAGCCTGACTTGAGCTGAGGGCAGACGCTTAACCCACTAAGCCACCCAGGAAACCCAGGAAAAGACTTTTTTAAACAGTGTTTTACTAATAAAAATTGTATAGAGTAGCAGATGTAAAATGAAAATTTAAGTCTCTTGTGTGTCCCCCGCCAGTGGTATCCTTTTTTTTGTTTTGTTTTGTTTTTATTTAGTTAACATACAGTACAGTATTGGTTTCTGGAGTAGAATTCGGTCATTCATCATTTACATACAACACTTAGTGCTGATCTGTGTCCTCTTGCATACCCATCATCCATCTACCCAACCCCGACCCACTTTCCTCTATTAATCCACAGTGTGCAGAGCTGCCTTGGCTCTGAAGGCTCTAGCATGAGCCATCGCCACGGCAACCTGATGATGAGGCACACCTCCCCTTCCATTTCAAATGCCACTGTGAGCTGAGCCGTGGCAGTTTAACAGATGTGAAGTCACCACGATGGGATATCTGAACTGTTTTCCACAGGTATGTTCGCGTCGATTTTCTGAATTCCTTCTCTCAAGTTGGCTGCCTCACTTTTAGAGAAATTTGTTTCTTTTTTTAAATTTTTCTTTTCATTTCCACACTCCAATTTGTCCACAGTTTCAGTTGAAAATCCTAGGTTTTCCGTATTAATTTTGATTTTTCAATGAAACTGGCTTCCTTAAATAGCTTCTAAATTCAGAAAAGTGGACTGTTTCTGAATGTCAGTTTTGTCCATACTCCTACAGAGAGCACACGCAGGGAATGCACCACACTGCTCTCGGTGGGTCAGGAGGGTCTTGATGCCATCCCAGCAACCCGTGATAGGGAAAAGACTTCCAGGTCAACTCTGCTCACTGTAGATGACAAGATCTGAAAGCAAGTGTGAGCAGTCCAAATCCAGAGCTTTACAGAAGGAGAAAAAAAAAAAAACAGCGCCTTTGACCGCTTCCCGTGCCCCAACCCTGGAGCCCAAGATCCCCCTCCCCGCACCCTCACCTCAGACCTCCACTCAGCTCCCTGCACTGCCTGTGGATCCAGACTGATGATCTGCTGGGGCCTAACCCTAACCATATGTCCACTGCTGAGGTGCCCCTCCCCAGAGGGTTATCAAAGCAGCTCTGGGAATTGGGGACACCTGAACACCAGCGCCGGACTCAGCCTGCCCTGCACAGCCACCCGGGCCCCTCGGGGCGCCACAGAGCATTCAGGGCAGGAGGAGGGGCAGGGCCCCCTGAGCACCCGGCAACTTTTTTTTAATTTTTCTTAAAATTTTTTTATTAGGTTATGTTACTCACCATACAGTACATCCCTGGTTTCTGATGTAAAGTTTCATCATTCATTAGTTCCATATAACACCCAGTGCACCATGCAATATGTGCCCTCCTTACTACCCATCACCAGTCTATCCCATTCCCCCACCCCGTCCCCTCTGAAGCCCTCAGTTTGTTTCTCAGAGTTCATAGTATCTCATGCTTCACTCCCCCTTCTGATTACCCCCTTTCTTTATCCCTTTCTGCTCCTACTGATCTTCCTAGTTCTTAAGTTCCATAGATGAGAGAAATCATATGATAATTGTCTTTCTCTGCTTGACTTATTTCACTTAGCATTATCTCCTCCAGTGCCATCCATGTTGCAGCAAACGTTGAGAACTGGTTCATTCTGACAGCTGAGTAATATTCCATTGTAGATATGGACCACAACTTCTTAATCCAGTCACCTATTGAAGGGCATCTCGGTTCCTTCCACGATTTAGCTATTGTGGACAATGCTGCTATGAACATTGGGGTGCATATAGCCTTTCACTTACTACGTCTGTATCTTTGGAGTAAATACCCAGTAGTGCAATGGCTGGGTCATAGGGTAGCTCAATTTTTAACTTTTTAAGGGACCTCCAAACTGTTTTCCAGAGTGGCTGTACCAACCTGCATTCCCACCAACAATGTAGGAGGGATCAACTTTCTCCACATCCTCTCCAGCAATTGTTGTTTCTTGCCTTCTCCATTATTGCCATTCTAACTGGCATAAGGTGGTATCTTAGTGTGATTTTGATTTGAAATTCCCTGATGGCTAATGATTTTGAACATTTTTTCATGTGTCTGTTAGCCATTTGTTTGTCATCATTGGAAAAGTGTCTGTTCATATATTCTGCCTATTTTATGATTTGTTTATTTGTTTCTCACGTATTGAGTTTGAGAAGTTCTTTGTAGATCTTGGATACCAGT
>NW_023217705.1:0-1313 GCF_002007445.2 Ailuropoda melanoleuca
GGTTCCATCTCAAGGAACCACTTTCTTTCCTCATCCACAAAAATCAACTCCTCATCCATAAAATTTTTTTAAGTTCCATTAGCCAACATATAGTACATCATTAGTTTTTGACGTAGTGTTTAATGATTCATTAGTTGCATATAAAAGTTTTATCATGAGATTGTAGCATTCAGTGAGATGTTCAGGCTCCACTTCTAATTCTAGTTCTCTTGCAATTTCCACATCTTCAGTTACTTCCTCCAGTAAAGTCTTGAATACCTCAAAATCATCAAGGAGGGTTGGAATCAGCTTCTTTTAAATTCCTGTTCATATTGATCTTTTGACTTCTTCCTATGAATTGCAAATGTTCTTAGTGGCATCTAGAATGGAAAATCCTTTCCAGAAGGTTTTCAGTTTACTTTGCCCAGATACATCACAGGAATCATGAACCTGTGTCAGCTTTAGCCNGCAGCTTTAGCCTTATGAAATCTGTTTCTTAAATAAAAAGACTTGAAAGTCTAAATTGCTCCTTGATCCACGGGTTGCAAAATGGATGTTGTGTTAGCGGCATGAAAACAACATTAATCTCATTGTATATCTTCATCACACCTTGGGTAACCAGGTGCATTGTTAATAAGCAGCCATATTTTGAAAGGAATCTTTTTTCTAAGCAGTGGGTACCCACAGTGGGCTTAAAATATTCAGTAAACCATGTTGTAAACAGATGTGCTGTCATCCAAGCTTTGTTGTTCTGTTTATAAAGCACAGGCAGAGTAAATTTAGCTTAATTCTTATGGGCCCTAGAATTTTTAAAATGGTAAATGAGCATGGGTTTCAACTTAAAGTCACTAGCTGCATTAGCCCCTAATAAGAGAGTCAACCTGTCCTTTGAAGCTTTGAAGCCAGGCATTAACTTTGCCTCTCTAGCTATGAAAGTCCTGGATGGAATCTTCTTCTGATAGAAGGCTATTTCATCGACACTGAAGATCAGATGTATAGTGTAGGCATCTTCATTAATCATCCTAGCTTGATCTTCGTGATAACTTGCTCTAGCTTCTACAGCAGTGTTTGATGCTTCACCTTGCACTTTTATGTTGTGGAGATGATTTCTTTCCTTTTTTTTTTTAAGATTTTATTTTATTTATTTGACAGAGATAGAGAGAGACAGCCAGGGACAGAAGGAACACAAGCAGGGGGAGTGGGAGAGGAAGAAGCAGGCTCCCAGTGGAGCAGGGAGCCTGATGCGGNGCCCTGGGATCATGCCCTGAGCCAAAGGCAGATGCTTAATGACTGAGCTACCCAGGCACCCCATGAAGATGGTTTCTTTCCTTAAA